>NW_017805037.1:330099-341734 GCF_001891065.2 Hippocampus comes
CTCTCTCTCTCTCTCTCTCTCTCTCTCTCTCTCTCCCTCCCTCCATCACACTCACTTCACTGCCTCTCTGCAAGTTGAGCGTCTCCAATAGCGTTTTAGTCCCTCTTTGTGTTTCCCCGATCACCTCTGTCCGATTCAGCGCAGCTCTCGCCCCACCTGCCGCACGCGAGTCGGCCTTGGTCTCCGAAGAGCCCGGAGAAGGTCAGCGCTGACGAGACACCATTAAGAGCAACATCAATCAACACGTTATCGCTTTCCCCTTCTTCTGTCGCGATGCGCGTCTCTGACCATGCCATTAGGTCTTGAAAATGAGCAGCAACCGACATTCCCCCCGCTTTTTTATGTCGTTCTTCTGGGCTACATTTTTCAGTCATAATTTTTCTTTTCACCTTGTTTGAGTTTGGTCAGATAGTCACTCGTAAAAAAAATAAAGTGCTGACGTGGCTCCTACCAGGAAGGTAGTCCAATATCAATGCAGTATTAGTAGTTTTATTAGTTCGTAGTACATCGTGTTTTTGAAGGATCAATACTGAAAGAGGCTCGGCATTGGCCGACGCTGATATCGGCGCCCCCCGTTTTCATCCACCTCTTTGCCATCGTGAAAGTTGAGCTCAGCTGTTTTCTGGGTTTGCTCACGTGACGTTCGCAATGCGAGCCCGAGGACACTTTGTTGTCAGTTTCAGTCGACAGCAGGTGGCGGTACAGGATCAAATGTTAGCCCGCGCTAAGATGTATGACAACGGGTGGATTCATCAGCTTGATTCTTATTCCGTCTCTCCACCGGAATGTCGTGTTCAGCCAAGTGAGGGCACATTGAACATATTGCACAGACGATTTTGGCCTTGTCTTATTTGAGTTCCTGATCAAAATTTGCCATCAAAACAGATGAGTGGGACTGACAGGGAAATTGCCCGACAACAAGCTAACATTGTGCTCAATTACCATTCAAACCCGCCCACTTTTGAAAACAGGTCCGCCTTGGCGGAGGTCTCTTCTCGTGAGTGCCATCCTGTTGTTTTTATCCATCTGCAAGTGATGTCTCTCAAACTCTCCAACTGGGGCGAAAAAAAACAAAAACAACGCTAAACACCGGGTCTATTTTTAGCGTTTTGCGCTATTCTGCTCCAGTTGAGAGCGAACCAACAGATGGTCTCACCGCCACAGCCTTTGGGTTCTCTGCCCGCAAGTCTGTTTTGGGACCTTGTTTTTGTCAATGGGTCTTTTTTTTTTTTTTTGGAAGAATAGGATGCCTGGAGTTGAACCGACTGAAATGGCTGCTGTCACCACAGTACACTGTCTTGGTGAGGTGAAACACTGTTGACGAGGGGACATCTTTGCGGCGCGTGCTCCCCCATCAGCCACGTTTTGTCAACGCAAACAGGCCTTTTTGGGGAAACGCCAATTCCACTGCGGTGGCTGACTTGGCCAGCTGTAGCTCTGCTTGGCTTTTTACACAGCAGCATGGATGGATTTATGTCCCTAATATCCATCCATCCAGTTTCTAATCCGCCAATCCTCACGAGGATCGCGGGCGCGCAGGATTCCAAAATCTTGCACACGTTGACACATGTTTGATCGCGAGCGGTTGCAAACGATGGCATGCTAATGTCCATTTCAAATCCACGGTGTTGTCGTCGGGTGGCAAAGTCTTCTGGCTGATCTCGTGTCAGCGCTCCAACTCCGGATGCACGCTGCCGTGCTTGAGTTGCGCTGTCGTCGGATCAAATCATTCTCTTCCTCCTTGGCGACGCCCAACGCCTCAAATCAAAAAGAACTTCTTGTTGAAAAACAGACAAGCATTGTGCATGTATACAAAAGCTGTTGTTTGCTGATAGTTTCTCCCCCTCCCATGTTCTCTTTCCACCAGAGTTTCCTGCTTAGCGATACCTGCGCAAGAACCTGAACTTGAACTCAAGGTGGGAGTTATTTTTGAATTAACTGACTCAGTTTAATTAAGTTTTCATACGAGTTTCCTGTTTGAGCTGATTATTTGCCACATACTTTCTAAATCACAGTCTATAAAAATATGTAATAACATCATGTTAAATGTCACTTCAAATCTCAGCAGGTAGAATTGGACTCTCTGTCCAAACGTTTTTTTTTTTTGTTTGTTTTTGCCCCGTTTTCTTGGTTGAAAGCTGCTGTAACCTTCTCGTGCAGCCACTAGAGGGAGCCCGAGCATCACTGTGTTCAAGATAAATTGCAGTCGGGAAGAAACCAAAACGCTCCATCGTGACTGGCTGGGGAAGACATGATTAAAAACTGTCAATATAAACCATTCCAAATAAGAATATTGAAACATATTATTTTTTTGTCATTACCTATTTTCTCTTTGCTTAATTATTAACATCAATATTTCATCTGTTGTGACGTGATGAGAACCTTCATTGGCAGTTCTTTCTCTTGAAAGGAGAACTATTGTAATTGCTCACAATTATAAACAAATACTTTTGTTTTAAAAAAAATTATGATATTTTTAATCGTGTAAGTCACAGTTCATCCACTTGACTGAATATATGTGGCGCATGGCCACATCGCCAAGCACATCCCGCCCGCCGTGTTAATGCTAATCTGTGCGTCCAACAGAACTCAGTGCAGTTTGGTTTACCATTTGGCTTTTGATGTGATAGCGGGGACACCACCCGATGGTGGATTTGGGTGTTTCTGTATGTTAGTACCATGGTGGCGCAGTCACTTGAAAGTGGCTGTTGAGTTTAAACCAGCCTAGCCTCACAAATCATGGGCAGAAAAACTCTGGATGAGGGTTGGGTATCATGAAAATTCAGTCCCATTGTTGCTTTGTAGTTGAGGGAGGTGCGGAATGGTTCGCTTACGGACTTGTTTTCAGTCAACAAAACTTGCTTCATGACTTTCTTGTTTCATTTCACACTTGATGGGTGGGCAGCCACTACAGGCACTTATTTGTATCCAAGTCTTTAAAATCTCAAATTTGCTTTCTCCAGAATGCCACTTTGACGTCAAACTTCCACTGGTGTTGCATTAATCTCAGTCGAAAAATGTGAATGTTCACACTATTACCGCCTCCCCACTCTCTTTTCTGATCGGGCAGACGCAACCTGAATTGGGGGTAGGGAAACGAGGGAGAGTGAAGGAGGGAGAGTGAGGGAGGGGGGCTGAAGGAGAGAGAGAGAGGGAGAGAGAGAGAGAGAGAGAGAGAGAGAGAGAGAGAGAGAGAGAGAGAGAGAGAGTAGCTCTAAAGACTTGCTTCAGGTGTGAGCAGTTGCTTGAATGTCATGTGGACCGAGCGGGCGCGTTCGGCTGCAAGAGAGCGAGGAGCTCACGTGCTCGCAGCCGAGGCGTGATTTAAGCGCAGGTCGCAGCGCTTTCGGCACACTGTTGCTTAGCGAGCCAGCCATGACGCTTCGAAGCAACGGCGCACCCAATCAGGGCTCCTATTATTGCCTGATGCGACGCAGGTTCAAGAGGAGGCGCAAGAAACGCTCGGAACGCAAAGGTAACCCCGCCGTTCTGGCGGCGCTGGACTGATGGCAAACCCGGAAAGAGACAACTTGTACTTTGTCTTGTTGAGCTTCTATGTGGGGCTGTCGTCGTGTTGACACCTTACCAAATTGTGGGCGTTGATACTCTACCCGGCCTAAAGTCGCTCGATAACCTGAAACGATCCCGCGACGAAAAGCCTTAAAAATCAGTCAGCGCAGTGAAATAATAGATGACAGAACATGGACTTTCAAAATAATTTTGGGCAATGTAGAGTATGAAATGAAAGTGTTGTTTTTTTTTTGTTTTTTTTTAATAGTTTCGTATATCTCTGTCCCAGATGAATTTGGAATTGTGTAAAATGATGCGCTCGAATGTTGTCACAAGGCTTTGATCCATGTGACGCGCCAATTGAATAAAGGATGAAAGAAGTATTTGGCGGCGTCAGTACTCGAGCTACGCGAGTAATCCCTTCCAAAAGATGTGGACTACTGACATGATTACAGCTGAGGTGAAGAAGCTCAGAAACGAGGCCGGTATGTTGACGAAGAGTATCGTTTGGGTTTTTGTTACGTCGACTTCAGACTGCGCCGTTCGGTGGCAATATGCTGAGCGATGGGCCGTTTTGAATTGAACTAGAAATTCGCGACAACATTTAGCCCAATTCAGGCAAGCTCAGAAAGAACTTCTGTCATGCACGTGATATTCTTCTCATGTTGTTCAGGTGACTGTCACAATAGATGACACCGTGCCTTTTGCCTTTTATCGAATGCAAATTAGGTCAGTGCAGCTCCTTTCCCGCGGACTGCTCGGTTATTGTTATTTTTTCCGATCATAACCATAACATTAATGCTAGCTTCCCTCCGCTTGCCGATGGCATTTTGCAATATGTTAGCACTAAGCTTTCGTTTGACCAAGTTCTATCTATGGTTTACTGAAACATGTCTGTGTTTGACAGTGGTGTACAATGTACAACACTCTTTAAGCTGTCAATTTTACAGTCAACTTCAACTGAGAATTGCAGTGGACTGTGGAGTTTTATTCCTAAGCTGCTCCAAGTGTTGTCCCGTCACACTTGCCGTGATGTTGTTGTGTGAGTAAAGGGTCCTACGGTCCGCCGCGGAGCTTCCCTCTGGAGTTCGTTCACCCCACATGAAAATGAATTCTGGACTTATTGTATTGGAATGACTCAAAACAGCTTGAAGCAAGCACACTGAGCCTCTTTGTGACCAACTGTTGGCTATCCACCCCACAGCGTCGAGAAGTACCAACATGGCCGAACTGTTGGTGTTCTCTCTACGTGTATCAGTGGACTGTGGCGGCATGACACGTTTCCTTAAACTGGCCGTGGGGTGCTGGGAACGGGGGCCGGTGTCTCCTGAGGTTGCTCCTGGAGGGATTAAGTCAAACAACAGGTGTGGTCATTGCCCGCCAATATTGGTCGGCCCCTCGCATTGATAGCCGTCACTCTCCCCTCAGCGTCTCTTCGTTTGTCAAGCCGGCTCCGTTGAGCCAGATAAGTCCATCGCTGCTGAGGCTGCGTTTTTTTTTTTCTCCCCCCCCCCCCCCCCTTTTTTTCTGTCTCCGATCCTCCCTTGAGCCCCGTTTGCCGTGTGACTGACTACATCTATCAGCATTACACGGCTCTGTTGCCACACCTTCCTGGCCTCCCTTATCACCGGGGCACTGAAAGTGGCACTTTCTCAGCACTTACGGAAGTAGCGACCACTAAGCAGGATTTTGGGCAAAGTCTTGTCAAGCCCCCATCGCAGCCACCAAGCTTAGTCGTCCGCATTTTGTGGAGGACGAATGTAAATGCTGCACCCAAAAAAAAAAAAAAAAGGGTCTGTCTGTCTGCGCTGCCCAGGATCAGGCCACCAACCGGTGGTTGGTGTCCGCTGACTTAAACAAGGTCGTTTCAATCCGGCTCACTAGTTGGGTGAACGAGGTCACATTCGAGAGAGCGTCACAGGGTAAGGTGATGAAAATCTCTTCCCTTTGTCGCCGGGACAGCGAGGTCAGATTCAGTAGCCATGATACTGCGGCAGGCGCTTCATCAAGTGGAGATGAATGTCTACTTGGGTGGTCCTTCAACACGTCAATGTAGGCGGGACCAAGGTCGGCTCGGTGATCAGTCCGGTCTTGAACTTTAATGCAGTCCACTCTGCTGTCCCGACCGAACACGTGGCCGCTCGATTTGTTTGCCGGCGTGCTTGAACTCTGCACACATGGGAGGCTGCTTCTGTCGTTTTCAAATTGAAAAGATTTGCTGAGTTGGAATTTACTCTTCTCTGCCAACCATTTTCAAAGCAGGTTGAGAGCATTTTGGCTGTTCTTTAAAGAGCCACCCAATTTTGTGGTCTGTCACAATATAAGCAGCAAACCCACCAACGGTTTTTCTTAGCTTTTCTTTCTCCAGAAGAAAAAAAAACATTTTGAGCTTTATCCAATCTTTAGTAATCAGGATACAGTGGTGTGGTTCACCAAAATACATTGGTTTCGGACCCAAAAAGGATGGGGAAAAAAGTTGTGTCAAAAATCCGTCAAACAGAACAGTGATTTTTTTATTTTTTTTATTTTAACACCCAAACTATAAAACAACAAAACAAAGACTGAAAATGGGCTTTTGGTGGACAAATAGTCCTTTTTACAACTAAGAGACGCACTGTGAACGACACCGACTCACCGCATGGCTCGAGTTGAGCATCGGGATTTCTCATACACGTCATGAAGCGTGCCATCTTTTTTCTTGATCGCGACACACACTTCCAGCTCCCGACTGCAACACATACTCTGGTTAAAGACTTGAATTCCAGTGGACGAATATGAACACCCACGCCATTCAGTTATTTAAAGGGCATATTGTCAAATGAAGCAAATTAACGTGGATATCCTAGAAAAGGTTGCGAATCTGGAAAATAGACCGCTATGGCTTCACAACAGCTTTGTGATGATGGCATGACCCGTGACCGTCGTGATTTATGAGGTTGCCCTCAAATGAAATGAGTGCAAGGCAAGTCACTGGCAGAATGCGGAACTCCAGCATCTCCTCCAAATGCTAAGTTCCTCGATGCGTCGCTCATAAATGTGCCCAGCCATGACTCTTGTCGGCGTTGCTTTCCAATGGGCCGTATATGAAATATGGAGAATGGGGGGAGCGGGGGGGATTTTCTGCAATGCCAGCAGAATCTCGAAAATGAGCTTTGCAACTTGAAAAGGGGAGTTGTGGCGGTGGGGCACCTGATGCGAGTATCGTTCGTCACTCGTGTACTACATAACAGTTATTGATCTGCTGGCGTTTTGAGAATGATCCCCACACGGGCCTGCAATTACAACAGACGTACAACCTCAGTCAAAGAAAAAGTCAAGTTAACTGGCCTCTTGAGAGAGCGCCTCCTCGCTCTCTCCCGTTCTCACCTGGATGGCAGCTACGGCAGCGGGGTCTGAGGACAGTTTCCCGAACCAACGAGAGCACATCAGACACAGCATGTTACACTTTCTTTCGGAGCTAAACTGAAGGCAAATGAACAGTTAAAACATTTACATAGTTCGAGAAATCACAGGCGAGCGTGCCATATGGATGTCACGATAATCGGGCCTTATTAGAACATTTTTTTCCTTCCGCTCAAAGTCAGCAAAGACCCAATTATCAGATGTTGGAATATGTTCGTGGGCATATCTGGTCCGCCAGCGCGTAAGGGCATACAGAGGTAAGGTGGGGTGAGGCCATTTCAAGATTTGAATACAACTAGGATCTTAAAAAGAACTCTCAAATGTAGTGACGGGATGCCAGAGTAGGAGTTCTGTGCTCCCTCTTACGAGTACCAGTCAAGATGCGAGCAGCAGCATTTTGGACCAACTGGACCCGCTTCACGGAGGATTGGCTGACTCCAAAGTGGAGTGCATGACAGTAATGCAACCGAGATGTGACAAAGACCCAATACATGCGGTCGAGACACAGTCGAGCTGAGGCTAAGCTAATTGAACAGTAGCCAACTAGCAAGCTCGCACAAAGAGCGAAAGGTTGCGTTGGAATGCGTCCACCAAGTCGCAAGATGATTTCGTAAACACAATAGCAAATCAGGTCGGAGTTCACATCGCTTCTTTCATGTATTGATCAACCGCTACCGCTATTTCTTCTTCTTTGTATTTGCCAGCAGTCCGGATGACCTGTGGCACTCTGCTGCCTCTCGCAGGTCAGTCTTGGTACAACGATAGGCCTGTGGTTTGGAATGAGGCCTGATTGACAGTGTAGAGAGCCAAAGCAGGAAGCGCACACTTGACTTGTGTCAGATCTCTCACGTTTGAAACATCGCTTGTGATGTTTGAAATTGCGAAGTGTGACGTCCACTCGAGTTCTTCCCCTTGCCCGTTTCTCTCCTCCAGTTGATCTTGAGCTCCATTTTGACACACGGCGCATTCAGAGACTGTTTTCTCCGCCCGAAAACAGGTTTTGCTCTTTTGGAGTTCTGTTGTTGTTTTGTAAGAGTTTGGATATTTGCACACAGGTGTCGAGTATCCCAAGTTGGCTGCGTCGGGTGCTTGAGCACTGAGCACAGCAGCGGCGCGCGTTCGCACAGCTTTGAGCACACTCGGCCATGCACTCGGATCCCCGCAGGCGCTTTGTCTTTAGCGGTGTCATAAATCAGAGCTGTCACATAGATTTTATGGCGCAAAGAGAAGCGACAGGCGCCCAGCAACCTTGAAGAAGAAAAAAAGAGTGAAAAGAGAAAAAGATATATATTTTTTTATTTATTATTGTACTATAAGACCACACGGGCCGCAATTTCCAAATGGATGTCGACTGTTTCACACGGTGGGACTAGTACGCTCAAGGCACGGCGTTAAGATTTGATCGGCTGCCTGGCTCGTGCAAGTGTGATGGCTGAACAACTCCGATCGTTTGGACAATTGAATGATTTAACGACTGTGTGCAGCGGGCGTGTGCTGTCGTTGCTCGCAACTCCGAATCGTCAGACGTGAAGCAGGATTGAACATAAGAAATTGGCTGACGTCACCTGTGGCTTACCCTTCTGGCACTCACTGATTTTGACCAAAAAAAAAAAAAAAAAAAACTTCTGTGATACTATCTCAACAATTTAGAGTTTCTGGATGATCTTTTGAAGACATCCAAGAATCGTGTCTTGACCGTGCTCAAATTCAGCCCGATTGTCAGACGTTCCTTTTGCGCTCTTAATTTCTGCCTGCTTTCTTTGACTCGACTTCATTAAGCCCAGTTTAGTTTCAGTATTTGGAGTGCATTTATTGTCTCGCAGCCTTTTCACTAATGAAGACTTAAACTCCTTGGATACCAATTTAAAAATGCCTCCTCTTAAAAGGATGCCGTTTAGGTGAAAGTATTTGACCGCGGCGCAGTCGGGCTCCGAAGGCAAATCTTTTCTGGCAGCCTGATTCGCTTGTCATTAGTTGGGCCAAATTGAAGAATAGACTCTTGAGCGCAGTGCGTGTGTGTGACAGGCTGGCCGACGGCGGGCGGCGGCACTCGGTGGCCCACTCTACCTTGGCCCATCAGTTTCAATCAGACGGCCAGACAGGCGCTCCCCCCTCGGGTCACAACCCCTTCCTGTTCGGGTGCGGGGGTCCACACGTGTACTCCCATTATGGCGCATTACCTGCTCGGCACCTGGAGATGCCACCTGAGGAAGTGTGAGAGCAGAAGGGGGGGTTGTTCTGACGATTGCGCCCCCCCGCCCGCCTTCTCCAATTTCTATTAAAATACTGTCTTCTTTCATGAAGTAATCACCGGACCGCCAAAGCTTTATTGAGGCAAATAATGGGATTCGCGGATGGTGACAGTTGGTCGCAAGGATCCAATATCATCCACATCGATGTGGTCCTCAACTTATTCTTCTGATTCACTTCTCAAGTTTTGCACCTTGAATGTACCCGCCGCTTCGCTGCCTTTGCATTGTAAGGACACAACCGAGATGTTCTTAAGCAGGGCTGCCCGAGTCCGGTCCTCGAGAGCCCCCATCAGCTCATCCGCAAGCTCTGCAGAACGATCCCGATCATTTGAATCAGCTGCGTTGGAGGAGGGGAGACATTTAAAACAGGATGGATGTGGGTGTGGGCACCCCTGGTTGAAAAGTATTTTTGGGCGACTTCCTTGCTCTCTCTTCATGTTATCTTTTCATTTCGTGGTGAAGTCGACCCATGAGGAATTATGAAGTGACATCAGTTTTTTTCATGTGTTTTTGCTTTCTCATGGCACTCTGGGGATGAGTGTTGAGGCGACATCAATACAGAAAAAAAAATCCTTGGTATCAGGATTCCCCGCCCCCGGTTCGGAATCATAATCATTCAAATGATGATTCAACTCTGATTGTAAATGGATTTCATTTGGGATTGAGTTCCATCAGTCATCGCATCACATGATAAAAGGACGTTTCAAAACGGGTGCAGTCATCACCAAGGAGGTGAGTTTTACCACGAGGTGCGGGTTGTCGTGCGGGTTGTGTGGGTGGTGGTATGCATGGTGAGCAGAGAGTGAAGAGAAAGGGGGCGCAATGGGCAGCCCGTTAAAACTCATTCAGTGCCAGCCAATTCTAGACCAAGTCTGAAAAGACGTTTAAAAACGTCTTTGGGAGTAAATGAGTAAAAATAAATAACATTGACAAATACTCATTCAATGATATCAATCAGCTGTATTGTCTCCCATGTCATGACATGCATGGGGGTATTGCACGTCGGCATTAAAACAGAATTGGGTGTAAAGGCAGCCTCTTATGAACAGTCCTACCCGAGTTGTGTCAAGTCCTTGAATCGGAACGACCGGCGAGAAAGAACAACGAATGAATGTTTCCTTCCCGTTTAATCTCGTTCAAGTCACGGTGTTACTGAAACTGCTGACTTGATTCCCTAATGGGGTATTTTTCCGAGACAGCTAAAAAAAAATGTCTTTGGGTTCTACATATTCATCACACCAATGTCGAGAGTTGACAGAAGAAGTTGTTCGCGCCATTCCCGCCATCCAACTTGGGTCCCCGGACTGCAATATGAAAGTGACCTTGTGACTGCAACGGGAGCTCTTGTGGTGAACGTTTTTGAATATGTGAGGCGTTGCCCGGTGGGCCGATCAGTCTGCGTTAAGACTGCTGAGAGGACTTGCCTCATAGGCAGCCTCTCTCCTGCACAGACCATTTCCCTCGGTCATTTGTCTCTGTCCACTTTCTACCTCTTCCCCCCCCCCCCACCCCAGGCCTCATTTTTGCACCCTCATTTTGGACTTGGGTCAACTTTGATTCAGTTCTCCTCTCATTTTTGTTGCACTTATTCCCCCCCTCCCCTTTTATGCAGTTTGAGTCGAATGACGGGTCATTTCTGCTCGTCATTCAGCTCTGTCGAGTCGGCGGGAATCGAGACGTGTGTGTGTGAACCCTCGGGGCGTAAGGCTGAAGGAATTTTGCTTCACGGGAGTGCTTCTAGAACGCATGGCAAGGCGACATCCGAAGAAGGTTAAGATTTTGAGGCTCAAAACGCCACCGTGCGCCACAGTACAATTCTGTTTCGGAGAAAGAGCCCGCAACAGCGAGTCAAAGTTGTGGTTCATTCTCCTTTCCGGGAATCGTTCTTTCATGTGATGCGCTTTTTGCAGCCATTGTCTGTCCTAATCTGTCGGGCAACCGTTAGTATTTGTCAAGCTCTGCACGATATCGGCCAGACCATAATATGAAGCCACTCGGAGCAGATTTTTCCCGCTGGTCTCCCCGGAGGCGGAAGAAGCTACTGATGCCGCCTCATCCTCGCCGTGCTGCCTTTAATATTTTTTTTTATTGTTTTTTTTTTTTTTTTTTTTTTAGGGAAAAGGCATCCCCTCAGGGTTGACTCGGAATTAACAAAGTTAAGAGATATCCAAGCATCTGGAGTTATGATTGTGGACACGTACGGTATATCTAGTTTGTCTTTCAAAGTGATGCATTTTTTTGTGCGCGCGTGAAGTTAAACTTTTTTGAGGGGGGGGGAAGATTCATGACAGATGATACATGGTGGCTATTGATTTACTGGTTTAGCGCAAAGAACCCCGCATAGTGTGAAGGTATGTCTGGAGCGCGGGCACAGCATTATGGCTCACCTGCCCTTTGTCTCGCTCCATCACTATCTCTTCGTCATGCTCCGGTGAACCTCGACTTCGCCAGTCCTCCCCCCACCTCCACCC
>NW_017805037.1:342550-348139 GCF_001891065.2 Hippocampus comes
CCCCCCCCTCCCCCGCCGAAATGCAATCTCCCGCAAAAGCCATCAAATAAAAATTCATATTGATACTCCGGCTCGGCTTTTCGCCACCTTTTCCCTTCTCTCACAATCAGCGGTCCACCATGATAAATGACCGACTGTCAGATATTAAAGTCTGGAACACGGAACAACACGTTCCCTCCTTTCTTCCCACGCGGCGTCACCCCTGCGGCTCTCGCCCATTCCTGCATTTTGCAGACTTCTGCGGCCGCTGCTGTGCCATCAGAGACGCCGTGCAGACTTCTTTGTATCGTGCGTAAACAGCAAATTTTCAAGTTAAGATTCATTGTTCCAAAAAGTGGCGTCGGTTTCCGCAGTCACCGCACAACAAGAAAGCTGTTGTCGGAAGTATTTGCCGTCAGACTGCTAAGAGACTATTTTCATTTCTGATGGGCAATTACAAGCCATCGTCCCCACCCGCAGTCATTTCACCAGCCATTAAAATGCCTCCTGTCATTGTCTTTTCAAAAATGATCTCAGCCTATTTGGATTATTCTGAGAATGAATCGATTTATCTTTCAAAAATGGAGTCATCGTTCAGAGCCATTGTTTACCTTGAAGTGGTCCAAAGCCTCTCGGCAGTAATTCCGCGCTGATTTCTGTCGTCTTTCATGAAAGCAGACTGCTTGTCTTGTTTGTTTACTCAAAATAAGACATTTGCAAACATCTGCTTTTGTTTGTTCAGTCCAAATAAGACATTTGCAAACATCTGCTTTTATTTGACCGAACTGGGAAGTGAATCAAAAAGATGGGCGAGTCACTCTTGTGTCTTATTGCTTAAATGTTTTGGGTTTTTTTTTTTTTGCTTTGTTTATCACCACACAGTGCTTGGTTAATGATCAGTAGTCGGGCAAAAAATGATTTTGTAATATGCGTGAATGCAAATTTAAATGGAATCGGCTTATGTAATTAATCGATTAAAAAAAATAGTGACAGCTCATATTATGTACGCAATAAATGGGAAGGGATCGATCACTTTTGCATTTGGCTTTTTTGTCGTTTTGGAAGAGAGCTCTTCGAATAATTATTTAGTCCTTTTGTAGTGTTAGCGCTTTCTTTTTTTTTTTTTTTTTTTTTTTTTTAATTACAAAATGTCGATTGACTTTGACAGCAATTGCCATGTCCGTCTGCGTCATCCACGAGCAGCTATTTTGAGCCGGCTTGAACCTTGCGACACGCCAAGGGCAGACCTTTTTGTCGTCTTGTGTTTCTCCAGAGATAATGATATTCTTTGACTGGGAATAGGATTTTCTCTCGTTCTCATTTTCTATCCCTTTGTTCACCTTCACCTCGCCAAGCCGCTCAACACCTCCCCCGCCGGTCGGCCCCGGTTGGCGTTCCCCGCCGTGGCGGCGGCGGCGGCGGTGCGGCTCCATCGCGCCTCCTCACCACAAGCCGGGGATGAGAGGCAAATCAAAAAGCCGAGCATTTCCCCACAGTCTCTCTGACTGTGCCAGATTAAATTAGAGTTTTTTCATCTACTTTCTCATCTTGCTCCCCGCCCCCCCCCAGCCCCCGCCTCCTGTGGCTCAAGTCAGAATTACCTGCAAGCAAGCCGTCTCACAACCCGGTGACGCAGTTCTCAAGAGTTCGTTTGTGGCGAGACGGCGCTCAGCGTGGATTCTCTTGGTCAGCTTTATGGAAAGATCCCCAAATAATCGAAAAGCTTTCTCATGTCGCTGCCTTTAACGGTCTTATTTTTTTTCATACAAAAGCTGTCCATTTTGGTTTGAGCTGAAAGTTATTTTTTTTGTCAGGGAGAGCAACAATATGCAGTGCTGCCTTTCAAGAGACCAGATGTCGTTTGACTGATCGTTACAAACGATTGCTACAGTGAGCGAGTACCCCACCTCCCGCCCAACCACAGCCGGGGATGGCCTCCAATATGATATCTTGAAACCCCCCCCCCAGCCCTCCCCTCAAAATCCCAAGAAGGCCTTAATTCAAATGAACAAGCCTATTGAAAAGGTCAACTTCCAAATATGCAACCCCCCCATCTTTTGGGGTCCTAATCAAAGTGCCATTCAAATAAAGGGCCACGTGTGGTTTTCAAACCCATTTCGGCACCATTCACTTCTCAAGACACCCACACAAACTCGTGTTAGGAATCTTTTGTGAGACTCTCCCCAATGACTGCATCTGATTTCCAAGACGGCGGTCTCATCTGAAAATCCAACCCGACAGGCGCATTTGCATTGCATGCTGATGACGCCGCATCCGCGCAGCAGCAGCAACGTGTGGAGGATGGATGGGAAAAAAAAACAAAGAACCATCATTTCAACTTGGTGTTTGGATGCTCTACTGCTAAATACAATCAACTTGATTTGGTTTTTTTTTTCAAGTTTAGTTCGGATTTTTTTTTCAATGTCAAACCATTTTTTTTCATGTCTTCAATTCTTTTTTCACAGTCGTCAGAAGCCGTTTCAGAGATCCCCGGAGCAGTAGAAAGTTTTGTCGTCGGCTAATAAGACACATTTAAGTAGTGTTGAAACGGGGCAGATGTCATTTATATACACAATATGAATAGTTTTGGGCCTAGCACAGACCCTTGAGGAACGCCACGAGTGATCATCAATTGCTTTGATTTAAATTGTTGAACTGCACATTCTGATAGCAATCACCCCCAAAACTTATCCATTTATAGAACCCACATCCAGCCTATTTTTGATGACTCCCTCCTCCAACACCACCTGATTGAAATGATCAGCTGATACGATTCGTATCAGACTTGGCCACCATCTGATGTGGACGGACGTTACGAAAGAACACAAAGTGACGTACCGCATCACATGTCCAGTTGCTGACGTTGACGAAGCCGCTTGCAGGTCAAAGCAACCCATTGGACGCACTCTGCGTGTTTGTGCTAACGGGCAAGTAAGCGCCTTGTCGAACAGCGAGTGTGCTACGTGGCTCGGAGCAGCCGAGGGGTGGGGCGCGGCTGACTCGCACTCAAATGAATCTTGCGAGTTCCGCTCGGCTGGGCCGTCCCCCCCAATCCACCCCCCTCACCCCACCTTTTCATTTTCAATTAGGCCTCGGAATATGAATCTTTAATCGGGTGATAATTGTGCTAGCATATTTACTGTCACCCACCATTAGGCCAGATTAATTAGCCCATTTGGTTGGGCTTAGGCAAGTGTCTGACTGAGGAATGGGGGCAGTGATGGAAGGCGAGCGCAGCGCGAGTGAAATCTGCACAATCTGCTCGGTATCGTAATGCCATCTTTCTCGCTCTTTTGTGCCGTTCGCCTCTCTGTCTTTTCATTTTTCTGCCGCCTTAACGTTACGTTAGTCGGCTGCATCAATTGGCACTCAGCACTATTTTTCTTTTTTCTTTTTTTTTCTTTTGTGTGACCTTTCAAGTTGTTCAGCTGGAAGTCAGAAACATTCTCCCACGGCGTCTTTTAAAGTTCTGTACTTTTAACGATGGCGTAGGGAGAGCGCACAGCAAACCATCAAACTCCACCTTTCTGCGCTATTTCAGTCCTTTGCTTTGACTTTAGGCCATTTTTTGGGGGTATGGCCTGACTCTTGTGGCCAAAGCCCCTGCTGGGTGATTTCCCTGAGGTGGTGGATATAATTTGTCGCTGTTGGGCCTCGGTCCAAATTTGGTCAGTCTTTTTATTTATTTATTTGTTTTATCTTTTTAATTGCTCGGTCCCCACTCTGTTATTTTTTTGAAAATTAGGCACTGATAAAAAGTGTTGAATATAACTGGAGCCTAAAGCTCTCTCGACCGCTTTGGAGAGGGGTCATGAAAGTCAGCTTCTTCCTTGCTCTGCGGGAGCCTCGTGTCTCCTCAAGATCGAAAGTCGCCGCTTGCTTCTGGTTTTGAGACAATTGCAAGCGACAACAAGTTAGGCGAGGGACATGTGTCTGCAATGCCGCAGTGACAAAGTAACATTTATTATTGTTACATTGGCACTGAATGCACCGGCAGCCAGCAGTACAATACAATACAATACAATACATGCTGATTTATATAGCGCTATTGCGCAGTGGGAAACAACGTCAAGTCAAAGTCCCAACGTTTTCTTAACGTGAATATATTTGCGTGAGGGCTCACCGCAACTCAACACGTCTGTCGCCACTCAATGCAAATCGCTACCCTCGAATCAGCGCGTGCGCTTTTGTACGTGGCACTCAAGCCGTCCGCTTGTCCTGTTCTCTGATTTGCAGGTGCCGCGGCGCTGAGGCAGCTCTCAGGTCAGGACAAACCCGTCACCATGGATATGGATGAGGAGGAGAATATGAGTGAGTCGGCCCAGCTTTTTCGGGTCACTTGTCTTCTCTGTTCCCGTTTTCTTCCCTTTTGGAAAAAAATCCTGCTTGCATGGCTTCCGCCGTTTGCCTTCATCTTGTACGGATGTGTAATCAGTACGACCTCAAGTAGTTAAACAATCCATTTGTGCTGCTTAGCTGCTAGCGAAACGGAATCGTCACTCTGCGACGCCCGCTAATTGGTTCGGAGGACTGCCGCTCAAACCGTTTTAGCGTCACTTGTCCTGACACGAACCGAGACATCCAGCAGTGCAGGCGCCCACATATTACCGACAACATAAAAGGGAAACGTTAATCAGTACATCTGAGAGGCTTCAGGTTATAAAACTACATTTCGACTTCTTAAAATTTCCTCCTCGGAAAATCTTCTTTTCCTGAGCTTTTTGAACTTTAATTAGACGTTTGAGCCCAAATTCGTAGTTGCGGCGTCCGAGAAAGTCCCAGAAAGGAACGTGTGATTGGACGTTTTTGCCCCCATTTGTCTTCATGAAGACTTTGAGCTCTACTGTAAATGCATTCTCAAGCAGGCTACACACGTACGGATTTTTTACGTCTCAGCTGATTTTTATTTTATTGTTTTTGACGGCTTCTTGCTCTAATCCTCATTGCCCAGTGGCAGAGTCAAACCAGTCAACCATCACCAAATCACTCCTCCAAACCGACTGTCTTGTAGTACCAAGATTGACCTGGCGGGGGTGCCACAGGTCACCCAGATGGTTGAAAAATACAAAGAAGAAAACGCGGACGGAGAAAAAGAAAGCAAAGAAGCGAGGCTAAGTGTTAGCTTAGTGTCAGATCGTGGCTGCTGATGACACAAACGCCGGCGTGAATGTGTGGAACTGCATGTCTGTGTCGGCCATCATTTATTTCGTGCACGCAATCATGGTTGAGGCTCTCCGGCTTTGATCTTTCGTTCTCCCCACCCGCCCCTCGTGCATTCCCGGCCGGCCACGTTATCCAACCGAAAGCTGTTATTTTGATTTGAGTTCTGGTGAAAGTGGAGCCGCTTTTACATGCTTTGCGAAGCCATGTCACGCAATCCGTTTCTTTCTATTTGCATGCGAGTGATTGTGCTTGCCAGTCTTCAGCTCTATCTGTTGTGTGCGTGGGTGGGTGTTGATCAATGTGGTTTTAACATGTTAAGTGCCGGTTTTAGTTTGAGCAACCACATCGGGTATTTATTTTTTTTTTTATGTGTATTTATTTTCTGTAATTATTGCTCCTTTCTTTCACATGAATCAAGCGTGTCTATATTTCCGGTGATGAAGCGGG
>NW_017805037.1:348199-361708 GCF_001891065.2 Hippocampus comes
TCCTTGAATGTCCATTTGAACTGCAAAACTAATCCAACCATGAGGACTGCATGTGTCTGCCAGCGCATGTTTTCAGAGCTCAGAAACTGCTGAACGTGCACTTTGAATGATGACTGATCTTTTGGAGTCCCCTTTTTTGGCTCGACTTGTCTTAAGACACGCCCGTGATTTGATCCCGATGGTCACGGCATGTCAGTGGAACACGACACCGATGAGCTTGTGGGGCTGGGGGGTGGGTTATGGGGGGGTCACACGAATGACGCCCTAATTTGGAGCTCTCTTCTTTTTGGACTAGGACATGTCATTGTTGTCAAATTTTCCTGTGACGTGTCACATTTCGAAGCTTTTTCGGATCCAGCGGTAGGCAGAGTCTCGTCGCTCTGCCTCATTTCGATGTGTTCTCCCGTTTTTTTTTTTTGTTTGTTTTTGCCTGGTCCTCAGCCCCCCCACCCCCCTTGCACTCCTCCCCTGCACTCCCTCACACCCAACCTCCAGTCCCACTCATGCACACTGCGGCCTCTCTTTCTCCCGAGTACCGCAAGGAGTAACCTATCAAGCCTTTGCTGAAGGATGTTATAAATGAAAATTTTTGCCAATATTCCGTCCACTTTGCTTACTGGGCTCAGTGATATGTGTTCCCCGGCATGTCCAATAATATGAGTGTAAAGCTTTCTTGATGTACGGTGTCCTCGAGGGTCTCGAAAGGCACTTTCCATTAAAATGTCCTCTTATTATTATTATCGTTAAATTCAACACATAAATACTTGTGTGTGTGAGTGTGTGCGCGCGTAGTGTAGAGATAACTATTTTTCAAAATGGTGTCATGAGTACTTTTAAATACATTAACAGAAGGACTCGAGGAGTCTTATTTCACTTTTGAAATGGCCACTTATTCACTAGATTCCTGAGGGATGAGACTCTCAATTTTCAAGCCAAATCCCGAATGATTTGGCCTATACTCAACCGCGAATGAGTACGACTGACTCAATGCGAGGACCTTAGAATGGCAAGTCAGACTCGGAGCTCTCACAGGTCGTAGCTTAGAACATATCCGCCTTTATTTATAGTGGGACACAAATCATTGGTTCAGTTCCAAAGGGTGATCAAGGAATCTATCAATTTTGCATTTACAAGATCCTGCAACGAAGGCGTTGTAAGTTACTCTTTCTGGGCACCGCAGGTTCGAGCAGCACTGACGTTAAGGAAAACCGAAACCTGGACAACGTGTCCTGCAAAGAAGGGGTGGGCGTGGCCGAGCAGCTCCCCAATGGAAGCGGCCCGGGCGCTCGAAAGCGCCCCCTGGAGGAGGGAAACAATGGTCACGCTCACTCCAAGTTCCGAGCCAAGAAGCGCAAGAAAACTCCCGGGCCCATCCTGCCCAAGAACGCCCTGATGCAGCTCAATGAGATCAAACCGGGTCTGCAGTACAAACTGCTGTCGCAGACCGGACCGGTCCACGCGCCGGTTTTCGTCATGACCGTCGAGGTCAACGGGCAGACCTTTGAGGGCATGGGCCCGACCAAGAAGAAGGCCAAGTTGAACGCGGCGGAGAAAGCGCTGCGTTCCTTCGTGCAGTTCCCCAACGCCTCGGAGGCGCACCTGGCCATGGGCCGAACGCTGACCGTCAACACGGACTTCACCTCCGACCAGGCCGATTTCCCGGACATGCTCTTCAACGGCTTTGAGACGCCGGCCACGCCCGAGGAGTCCTTCTATGTGGGCTCCAACGGCAGCGGCGCTTTAAACTCCCTCGGGGAGTACCCGCTGCCCGCGCCGCCCGGCGGCAACCTCGCCCAGGCGCCGCTGCCCCCTCCGTCGGCCTTCGGCTCCCCCACCAGCGGCAAAAACCCCGTCATGATCCTCAATGAACTCAGGCCGGGCCTCAAATACGACTTTGTGTCCGAGAGCGGCGAGAGTCACGCCAAGAATTTTGTCATGTCGGTGACGGTGGACGCGCAGACGTTTGAAGGCTCGGGCCGCAACAAGAAGCTCGCCAAGGCCCGGGCGGCGCAGGCCGCTCTCTCGGCTCTCTTCAACATGCAGCTCGACCAGACGCCGTCCAGGCAGCCCATACCCAGAGAGGGACTGCAGCTCCACCTCCCGCAGGTAAAACGGCCTCTCGTCGGCCTTTGTCACGCTCGCCAAGAGCTCGCGTTGCGACGACTCTCCTCGGGAATGAAAACAACGCTCGTATTAAAGCCGCGGGGGTGGGGGAATCCTCGGTTTACGAGGAGGTTCAGATCCTATGGTGGCGACGTTACCCAAATTTCGCGTTTGCCGCGTGCGGTAGACCAAACTATGGCCCGGGGGCCATTCGCGGCCCACCATCCAATTTTCAGCGGCCCGCGACATGAAAAAAATATATAAAAATGACATTTGACAAGGGCTGAAAGGTTAGTTTAAAAAAAGGCAAAGATGACCTTGAGAAAGGCCTAGAACTACAAATTTAGGATTAAAAGAATAACACAACTTATCTATGGATCACTGTAGTGAATGAAGATAATTCAAAATAGTTTGTTCCACTTTGTTGTGCTCTACGGCTGATTTCAGAATACAGCACCTTTTATGATCCTCAACACGTTAATTTACTCTGGGGGGAGTGGAAATGGAAGCACTAAATCACTTTTGGCCATCAAGACCTGTTGTGTAAATCCAAGGCGAGAAATTTTAAGGGAGGCGGTTTGATTGCCTTTATTTGTATGTTGAGTCGGCTGGGAAATCAGCTGCCCGAGTCATACGTCATGGCCCACTTATCTGTTTGTTTTTTTTGTCCTTTTTATTTTTATTTACATTCTTTTTTTTTTTTTTTTTTTTTTTTTTAAACAATTGGAGCAATTCACACCAGTCGTCTTCCCATTAAAGCAGAGTCGTGGGAGCCAATGTTGTAGATGAGCCTTGGGTGACGTCTCACTCTTCCTACTTGGTTATCGTTAACCATTTTGCTCAATTAACCCTTTGGGTGCATTCACGGTATGCGAGAAAGTATTCCTTCAAAGAATGCATTGAATCAAGAATTTTTTTTTTTTGTTACGTCAATAACCTTGTCACTTGAAAGGTAGAGGACCCTCGGCTACCAGCGGGTGAGTCCCACGTAGCGGCAAAGTCACATTTGAAGAATCTCATTAATTTGTGTCCATCCATCTGTCGTCGTCTCTCGTCTTGGTTAGCGTCATTTTCGATCACATGAGCCAGCGAGTAAAGCGCTGAGCCAGAGAAAAGTGGCCGTCAAAAGAACACAGGATGGATGTTCGCTTGAGCTTGAACGGCCATCGGCTTTTTTTTTCTGTCGAATCAAGCACATTTTTTTTTTTTCTCCCCAGAGCTTCTCTGCCACGTCTTCGTGCACTCTTGCGCGGAGCTCCGTCGTCCACGTCTTCAAAACGCGTTGCCCTTGATTCTGATTTGAGTTTGGGGAAGAGGAATTGTGAAGCAGCCGCAATAAGCTATTATTACGGTTTTAATACATAACGCAAAAAAATCTGCAAAGCAGAGAACAATCACTTGCGCGCGCGAAATTTCGTAGTCGGACAATAAATGCCTTCAAAAAAAAAAAAAATTAAAAATCAATCTTCAATTTCCTCGGGCAGGCCAACCAGTATCGTGTGGCGACACTGCAAAACTTGTTGTTTTTTTTTTCCATCACCGTTGCCAACTTTCTGGCTCTTGTGACAGGCGCCGCTGCCCCGGGCGGGTTCACATCAGACATGTTTCATAGGCTGTCGGATTTGACACTACTTGCCTTGTGTGTCATTGTGCGTGCGCTTGTGCGCGCACGCGCTCGTGATTGCAGGTTCTCGCCGACGCCGTCTCTCGACTGGTGGTGGATAAGTTTAGCGAACTGACGGACAACTTCACCTCCCCCCATGCGCGGCGGAAAGTCCTGGCTGGAGTCGTCATGACAACAGGTAGATGACTTTGCGCGTCATCGAAAGTCTGTAGTCATAAGCGGACGTGCCCGCTTGTGTGTTTTCGACCACAAAATGGTCGGAAAGAGTTGACGCCGCTCGGATTTGCTCTTCCGACCAGGAACGGACGTCAAGGAGGCGCAGGTCATTTGCGTTTCGTCGGGGACCAAATGCATCAACGGTGAGTACATGAGCGACCGCGGCCTGGCCCTCAACGACTGCCACGCCGAGATCATCGCCCGACGCTCGCTCATGAGGTACCTCTACATCCAGCTGGAGTTCTTCCTCAGGTCAGGGCGCGCACGCGAGTGCAATTTCCGCATGACGTCAAAGACGTTTTGTACGCGACTGACAATTGATGTTTTGTCCGTTGCCGTAGCAGCAGCAGAGAAGAGCATCAGAAATCCATCTTCGTGCCGTGTGACAAAGGAGGCTACAAGTTAAAGGACAACATTCAGTTCCACCTCTACATCAGCACCTCGCCCTGCGGAGACGCCCGGATCTTTTCCCCGCACGAGGCCGGCGTGGAAGGTCAAAGAAAATGTGACAATATTGTTTCTTTTAGTGCAGGGGTGTCAAACTCATTTTAATTACGTCTTCCCTCGGAGGGCCGCGATGACAGTGAATCCACAAAATTATGATTTGTCCACAACAAATTAACAGATCGCTAGTTTTGAAATCAGTCACGTCAATTCTAACAGTTTGTTCAATTATTGTTCAAGTGAGTGTCACAAAATTATTGCAAAATCTCAACGTTATTTGTTACACATGACAATTTGACATTTCGGGACACATTTTAACAAACTGACACACATGATTTGCTTTTGCGGGCCACATAAAATGACCTGGCGGGCCAGATCTGGCCCCCAGGCCTTGATTTTGGCATCTATGTTTTAGTGCAATATATTTTCACGGGTAAAATTGTCTTGTTGACAATTAATTTAGAATTGATGAACCCATTTATTTTTTTAGCGGTGCAACAATCAACCATTGAATTGACAACTAATCGATTGTCATTCTTATTTCAGGAAGAAAAGTAGCACAATGGGCTCTTTTAGACCCGGTGGGCCGCACTTTGCTGGACCCAAGTGGCGTGTTTACAATGCGCCCTCGTTGAAATCTTTCAGATTGCGTCTTCCGCAGGGTTCGCATTTAATTAGAAATTTGCCACGACGTCCTAATAGGCATTCAACACGTTCATGAAGAATGAGCACTTTTGTTAGTCTGCGCCTATCGAGTCTTTTCCCCAGTTGCCCCCCCACCCCTGCCCCCCTCACTGTCGGACTCATTAACCCCCCTCTTATTTAGTTAGTGTTTTCCCGTCGCACGCGCCAGCCTGAATGGGAGAACCGCTTGCACATTCAATTAGCCGATGAATACGTGCCATAGGAAACATTGAGAACCAAATATTGTTGCCATTTTATTCCAACAGCCTATTTATGTTTTGACTTCACATCATTCTTTGCTGAATGTCCTTCAATAGCAAATGCAACAAGGCGGTTGGGTGTTGGGGGAGGTGGGTGGGTGGATGGGGGGGGGACGGGGTGGCTGTCAATCATGAATGTATGATAGACTCCGGTCGACGGGAGCCAGCCAAACCCGCGTCAGTGGAAGTTGTCATTTGTACGTGCGAGCAGATGCTTTCTAATTGGTTGCCAGTTTCCCACCTTTAGTGCAGAGCAGCGCACCTCGCGCGTGCGCGCTCTCGCCTTGCTGCTAACACAAGCCAATTGCTGGTGTGTTTCATTGGCTGGGAGCTCATTTAATTGGGCAGTTCAAAGCTGTCAAAAGGACACTTTTTTTTTCTTGGTTGCCGCTTGATAGGGTGGGGGGGGGAATTCTTTCACTGGAAAAACAGCGTTCCGCAGGGGTTACTTGGAAAGAAAGTAGACTTCAATAAAAACGTGACATCATTGTTAAAAAAAAAAAAAGGCAATTTTTTTTTTTTTTTGACAGCAGCAATCAAAACGCAAAATTCCTAACCATGGGGCATAGATCTCTTGTAACGAACTGGGCATAAAAATGAAAGTGAATTTTCTGTGAGTCCAGTATGTGGCTCTGGAGCCAGGCGCCGTGTTCGTTTGCTTCTTGTAACATGCAACCTTTTCCTCCTTTCGACTCGGTGGCCTCAGACCAAGGAGACCGACACCCCAATCGGAAAGCGAGAGGTCAGCTTCGGACCAAGATCGAGTCCGGCGAGGGCACCATCCCCGTCAGGTCCAGTAACACCATCCAAACGTGGGACGGGGTCCTCCAGGGAGAGCGGCTACTCACCATGTCCTGCAGTGACAAGATTGCCAGGTCATTCTCCTTCCCGAGTTCACTTCAGATCAATTCCTCTCTGACCTTGATGGAAGAGTCCTCGCTCGACACTTTTATGCTACGAGTCATATGGTGTGTGTGTGTGTGTGGGGGGGAGAACTCTATTTATTTATTTATTTTGCGGAATTCCATATTTTGACTGCACTCGTTCTGCCATTGGTATTCTCTTTGCCGAGCCTGCACCTGTTTCATATTTGATTTGATATCGTGAAAGACGACCATTGTTATCCCAGAGAGCCTTCGATACGCAAATCGTGGCTCATGTGAAAAGTCACATTTCTGAAAAAGAGGCAAAATTAGCGGTAAAAATAGCTGACGACCAAAGCACAGACGCTACCGCAGAAATACATGTTAAGTTGGTCATCGTCGGGGTCTCCTTTTTGTTTTGGCCCTCTAAATTCTCATTTTTTTTCACCGGGTGTCCGGGACGACGAGCACACTGATGGACTGAGTCGTCCTTCCGATATATCGGGCGCGCCGACCAGGGGGGTCTTTAGTCTCTGCCAGCGTTCAAGGCGACCGTGTGCCACGCTCGTGATGAAGGGAGGCGGCCCGTCGCCAAGCAAACAATCCAAGTTCTCCATAACTCTTCTCCGGGATGGTAATACCTTGCCTCAGTGCACCGAATGATTGGACGCCAAGCGTGCGCTTGATGAAGGACACGTCTGCTGTGTTAGCGGCCGCCTTGTTCGTGGCCTCTTTTTTTGTTTTTTTTTTTTCCTTGGGCACAGTGTGTCTGCGCGCCGTTCCTCCAGCTTGTTGTACTCGTGTTATCGATTTCACTTTTTTTTTTTTTTTCTGTCGCCGTTGTCGAAGGTGGGGGGATCTAAGTCAGTAGAGGGCAAAATAGCTTTGCAACGCTGAAATAATACCAGGAAAACAACACTCAAGGTAATGAGTCGCGATTGATTGGCTCCTTAGCTCGTGCGACGCCGTTTGCGCTTGGGAGAAGGTCGGAATCTCTTTTTGCTCGTTCTGCAGTTGGGCCTTCACTCAGGAGCTTTTTAATACGCCACGTGAAACACTTCGCCCAGCTCCATTATCTTATTTATTTCTTTGTTCTGTATTTATAAGTAATATGATGTTCTTTGGGGTGGCCCGGTGGTTAGCGCGTCGACCTTACAGTGCAGAGGTACCGGGTTCAATTCCAGCTCCGTCCGGCCTTCCTGTGTGGAGTTTGCATGTTCTCACCATGCTTGTGTGGGTTTTCTCCGGGTACTCTGGTTTCCTCCCACATTTCAAAATCATGCACGTCCGGCTGATTGAACACTCCAAATTGTGCCCGGGTGTGAGTGCGAGGCCGGATAGTTGTTCGTCTCTGTTTGCCCCTGCGATTGGCTGGCAACCGGTTCAGGGTGTCCCCCGCCTACTGCCCGAAGACGGCTGGGATAGGCCCCCCGTGACCCTTGTGAGGACAAAGCGGATCAGAAAATGGATGGATGGATGATCTTTGCGGGCAGAGGCTATTGTGCCACTTGCTGTCGACTCAAAATGACATCACAGTGCTGGGCGGGCTCAGGTAATGACCGAAAAATTTCTGCTGCTCCCTTTCCGTACCATTGCAAGCTTATTGGTATTGGAAGGTTGCAAATGTCTTCCTGAAAGAGGCGTGCTTTGTGATCAGTTGCCCCTCGGCATAGCTGTGAGCCGCACGGGCGCCCGCCACTACGTGAGAATCAAATAATATTTGTGATCTTCAATCTCACACACAGCAGTTTATCTAACTGTGTTGTCGATTGTCATGATCAATAAACAGCCCTAAAAAAATGTTTTCACCAATTTCATTTCACCAACCTGAGCAAACTTGGAACTTTAGCACGGGATCAAATAGATATTAGCCCCCACTAAATAGGAGGCAGAGTTTTGTTCTTAAACCCGTGTAAGGACCTGACTTAAATTTTTTTTTTTTTTTTTTTGAAGTCCCTTGTTCCTACTCTGCACATTTGAGTCCACACGCATTTTCTCCCTCCGAGTGAGGTGGGAGTGTGATGCTTCGCAGAGCGTGTCAATGGGAAAATGACTAGGGAGCGATGGCTAATGATACAGCACAGAAATATGGGGAATTTGGGAGAAAAAAAAAAAAAGAAATTGGATCCCTCAGTAGGATCGTGTGTGACACGTTGCCTTGGCCTGTGGCGTCATGTGCTCATTTATCGTTCACGTGTTGCCCTTCAGCGTCCATCAGCGCAACATATTTGTATCGTCTCTCCACTTTATAACCTCAAACTTGACAACGGGAATGGAATTTGCCCCCCCCCCCACCTCCAAAAAAAAAGAAAATGTTCTCACTGCAGGTCGGCTCAAGTTTGGCTCTGTAATTAGTCATGAAGCCCTGATTTTCTATTTCAGGGCACACGCGCTATTGCTTTCCAAATGACCACGAGTGAATGAAAGCATCCCCCCCCCCCCCCCCCATCGTATTTTCCCCACAATGCCAACGTGATGATTTTGGTGGTGCAGGTGGAACGTGGTGGGCATCCAGGGCTCCCTGATGAGTTACTTCACGGAGCCCATCTACTTCTCCAGCATCATCCTGGGAAGCCTCTACCACGCCGACCACCTCTCCCGAGCCATGTATCAGCGCATCGCCGATATTGAGGACCTCCCCCAGCAGTTCGCGCTCAACAGACCCTTGCTCAGTGGTGAGAAAAGGCGCTCTCTCCTCGTTAGGGGGTTCGGATATTTCCACGGCTGCCGCGCGATTGGCGGCTCCCCTGAGCTGACATTTACCTTGTGGAATTTGAACAGCGGGCGCGTATTGAGCAGAGCGTCAACCTTTGCAGAGGCTCTGATGAAGATTTGAAAACAAATAATAGGATCTTTAAAAGAACTCTTAAATGTATTGGGAGCCTGCGAAGGGATGCCAGAGTAGGAGTGATGCGCTCCCTCTTATGCGTACCAGTCAAGAGGCGAGCAGCGGCATTTTGGACCAACTGGAAATGCTTCTTGGAGGATTGGCTCACTCCAAAGTCAAGTGCGTTACAGTAATCCGGAATTATTCCGTTAAAATGTACTGCGCATGAATAAAAATGATTGCTCAGCTCACCTTGTGAAAACCGTAAATGCAGTTGTCCACAATACTTTACATTTATTGATGACAAGGGCATCTTTTTATGGGTTTTGGTTTGCAGAATTGTGAGGGAAAAATGAATTAAACATGAAAATAAGTATGATAGAAAACAGCCAAATTATGTCTGCACTAGGGATGAATTTTCTCATCAGCTGCTTGACTCTTCCATAATAGGATCTTTAAAAGAACTCTTAAATGTATTGGGAGCCTGCGAAGGGATGCCAGAGTAGGAGTGATGCGCTCCCTCTTATGCGTACCAGTCAAGAGGCGAGCAGCGGCATTTTGGACCAACTGGAAACGCTTCTTGGAGGATCGGCTCACTCCAAAGTCAAGTGCGTTACAGTAATCCGGAATTATTCCGTGAAAATGTACTGCGCATGAATAAAAATGATTGCTCAGTTCACCTTGTGAAAACCGTAAATGCAGTTGTCCACAATACTTTACATTTATTGATGACAAGGGCATCTTTTTATGGGTTTTGGTTTGCAGAATTGTGAGGGAAAAATGAATTAAACATGAAAATAAGTATGATAGAAAACAGCCAAATTATGTCTGCACTAGTGATGAATTTTCTCATCAGCTGCTTGACTCTTCCGTTCCTATTTTTGTTTTTTTGGGGGGGTGGGGGGTAGGAATAAGCAATGCGGAGGCCAGGCAGCCGGGCAAAGCGCCCAACTTCAGCGTGAACTGGACGGTGGGCGACCAGGGCCTGGAGGTGATCAACGCCACCACGGGCAAGGACGACATGGGCCGAGCCTCGCGCCTCTGCAAGCACGCCCTCTACAGCCGCTGGGTGCGCCTGCACTCCAAGGTACTCGCCCCGAAAATTGACATGCAGGCTTCCCTTCGGAATCGACGCTTTTCTACCCGTGCGCCCCCAGCAAATGCCGCACGAGTTTGTGAAGCTTGTAAGCAGATTTTATCTTTCTCTGAACGGTCTCGCCCGTCCTTCTCCCCCCCCCCCCTGCCCTCCAGCTGTCTTCTATCCTGCGGATCAAGGTGCTCAAGCCGGCCTCGTACCACGACGCCAAACAGGCGGCCGCCGAGTACCACGGGGCCAAGCAGGCGCTCATCAAGGCTTTCCACAAGGCCGGTCTGGGGGCCTGGGTCAAAAAGCCCAGCGAGCAAGACCAGTTCACTCTGGCCTCCTGAGGGAACCGCCGGACCGAGGGAATCCCAACCCGCCCCTCCCGCCTGAACCTCAGAAGATCGACCCGCGTTAGCAGCCCCTTGCCCTCCTCCCTCCCGTATATTTGCACGCACTTGCAGCTGTTAACTCGTGGAAATAAGTGTGCACAGTTCCCTGAAAAATGGGGAAAAAAAAAAATCCCAACACCCCCATCTCATCAGGGTTACTCCTTACCGGACACACCTCATGAAATTGTCTGCTTTTGACTTTTGCTTTTAACGCATGGTGGGATTCCCCATGTACTAAAACTGGAATCCATGCAACTTTTATTTAATTTTTTTTTTAATGTGGGAGACAAAAGAAAGCGTAAGTTGATCTTTTCTTTTCCACGGTGCGTTTTATGTTGGGGTGCTGCATGTAGTCAGTTCAGGGTTTGCCCCGAGACGCCAGCGACCGTAAAATCGAGTTTGTCTTGTAAACAAGCTCACGTAGGCTGCGAAATTCAAAATCCAGTCGTAATTCGTCATTTGGATCCTAGCTATGTGATAAGTTATGCTCACAACTTTTGGAGAAAAAGGGTGTTTTATTTGAAGTTTTTTTTTTTTTCTTTTTTTAAGATTGACATTCATGTGTACTTCAACATTCCTTATTGTCGCGCTCGTGAATGGACGTGCGGATGTTGACTCGAGCTGCTCGCGGTCTCGGTAGTCCCGGCCTGGGTCTTGCCTGGTGGTCCGGAGGAAGTCGATTTTCATTTGCATGGGCGGACCCGCACGGCAGAACGCAACGCAACGCAACGCATGCAGAGAAAGAAAGAATAGGAAGCGTGTGCGTGTGAATGAATGCCAGCATCTTCCTCCACAGGCAGCTTTTAATCTGTGTCTCTTTTCTACATTTCTGCTGTCGGTTTTTTGGGTTGACGGGGAAGAAGTCGCTTTTGTTTTCATAACGGTGGGCTTTTTGTAGATTCTGGATTCTACTAACAAAAAAACAAAACAAAAGACTAGAGCCCAGCTGATCCAGGATTTTTTTTTTTGGGGGGGGGGTTGGACAGAATACTGATGCAGATATTTGTTTAAAAAAAACAACAAAAAAACAAAAAACAGCACTATGGAGCTAACAGCTGATATTTTTATGTAAGAGTTTGAAGGTACACACGTACTGTCGGTGAAATGTATTTAAGAAGTACTCACTATGCAAAATGGCCCGTTCCAGTGTTGTATTTATCGTATGCTAGTTGTTGACGTAGGCGTCATTTGTAAATGTTGTCACTTTGGACTCCACGCTCGAGAATTTAGTCAGGTGACACGTTTGGGGCGTAGAACACTCCCCCCGAGTTTCACCGACCCGAACCGCTTCTGGTCACACGATGTCCTACTAAATTCTCAAGTCGCAGCTGACTCGTTAAGATGGCAGACCTACGATTTCGACAAGAGCTGCGACTGTTTTGCTGTTCCTCTTTGGTCCTGTAGGTGTCAGTAACCGGTCGGTGCTTGAGAGGAGGTTTTCTTTTTTTTTTTTTTTTTTTTTTTTTTTTTTTGACAGGCTCCAGTCAAGATTTGCACAGTGCCATTTGCCAGCTTTAATTCAGGCCACTTAATTGTCAACCTGTGCGTGTTGCAACTCGGAGAAGAAGGACATTACGGTGACCATAAAGCAATGCCGATAACTGGGACGAATTTTGAGTCAGGTTCCTCTTTTGGATCAGAGGGTTAGCAAAGGCCTGATTGTCGGATAGAATATGTGGACCGATTATCCTGTGGTGTGCAAAGAGTGGTTTTTTTTTTTTTTTTGGTCTGTTTGTTTCAAAAAACAAGTTACGGCTGACGATGTGAAACCTTAAGCATGTTCGATATCTACAATCGCAAATTCGTGAGTTGGACCAAACCTTGGAGTCGGCAACCACTGCAAATCAGGCTCAAAGTCATCCCAGTTACCCTCGCAACTGAATCCAATCAAGTCAATTGGCGTTCCTGCTCAGTGATTGCACGTGTGGGGGGTGCTCAGGTTGCATTACGCACACTCTGGAATCTCCGCCAAAGATGATGTCGACTTGCGTGTGTCATCTCAACATTGTTGATTATTCTCACGCTGCTCGTTTTCATTGGGAGGGGAAATAAGACGATAGTCATTGAATTTGAATTGATAGGAAACCCTTCCTCCGATTCACGAGCGACAGGCAGCAGGCTAGCCCGTCAATCGCGAAAATCCGCGTATAATTGAAATGTGTTCGGGGGGCTTTTTTTTTCTTAATTTGACACACCACAAAACAGTAGTTAGCAACCCTACCAAATTTGAATTGCAACAAAAAACTGCCAAGTACATATAATGATGCCGTTCTCTCCGCTCTTGTCCGCTGTGGGCGTGGCTGCCAAATACGCTGAAACCACGCCCCTCTCCCATCTCGCTCGAGTACCACTGCTACAACTTGTCGCTGGAATCCATCCCACCGCGTTGGTCAACACCCAGCAACGAGGCACTCTAGAGCAGCCATGCCAGATTGAAGCCCCGGCCCACAAGCTAACAAAATTCCCTCCCTCTTTGCTCATCAGGCTAATGTCAGCGATGTGTCTGCGCTCACAGCAAACAATAAGTCGCTCTAAAGCAGCCATTGTCATGGAAGTGCGCATGGACATGCAGCAAAGCCTCTTGATCATTTCCGCTAACTACCCAGGCTAAACTTCTCTCCTCCCCTTGAATAAGAGGATACTAATCGCTCAGTCGACATGTATCAAGTCAACATACTTCCTTGACACCAATGCCAGTGTTAACCAGGGCTTTGGCGCCATCTTGTGGTATGTCAGAAAGCGCGCACAAACTACAAATGGGTGTTTTGCTTTCCGGGCTAAATGAGGGAAAGATGCGAACAGGCGGGGCTTCACTGTGATGTCATCAAGTTTGAAAACAACAGTCGGGCATCTGTCGAGCATTTTCGAACCCGCCCTCAAGATCACTGAATGACTTTGTTTTTGTAAATAGTCAACAGCTAATTCTGTTGCCATACCTTGGAAGCCCTTCAATTTTTACTTTTTTTTTTTTCTTCTTTCCGGATTGCGCTGCGGCAGTTGCAGGCTTCATCCTCA
>NW_017805037.1:361824-378397 GCF_001891065.2 Hippocampus comes
CCCCAACCCCGTGTCTGCTGTGATGTCACTTTAATGCCCCCCGCCCCCTCCCGGTCCCAGTACGCACACACTTTGTTGTTCTTCAGATGTCTCCACGGAGCTCTTTTGTATATAAGGACTGCCTGTTTGTCAAGTTGTCTCCTTTTTCTTCTTTCGACTGCACTGAAGATGTCAACCGATGATGTCATAAGAAACCGTCCCCGTTTCGGGTTCGGCAGGGAGAGACGACGGCAGCGAGAACTAGACTGAATTCTCCTCGCACCTCCACTTGTAAATTCTCACTGATGCTCAGTGGCCCCCCTCCTCCATGTGTGAAATCCCCCCGCCCCAAAAGCCCGCCAACAAACTCTACAGTACAACCTTGCATGTATTTACCAACGCTGCACCTCGCATGACGATTAACTTTTAGAAGGACTTGTGTAGGGAAGAAAAAAAAAATTATGAAGATAGAGACATAAAAAAAAGAATAAAAGAGTTCTTAGTTTACTGTTGCATGTGTCGGGCGAGTGTTTCTTTACATTGTGTCGTCTGGCCTCCTACATTACAAAAATCAGGCGTGTAAAACAAATCTGGCAGTTGAATTGAAGACGAAATCTCACAGACAAATGCAAAAGGGCCACAAATAACATTTGCAACACAGAGGTCCATTTATCGATCAGGGTTCGCAAACGGTCGCCAATACTTTTCTTGTTGCCCCCAAATTTTGAGCCTCTTCAAAATTTTCTGGCGACGACAAAATCCACAAAACCCGGGGATGACCGGATGTGACCTCGAACGGATGTGAAGACGCCATCACTAACCTCTGCCAACGGTCGCACAATATTTTTTGTCTTCCATGTCACTAAAGGGCCCCGTATCAGACATTCTTTGGTTCAAATAATAAATTTTAAAAAACGCAGCTTTCACGAAAATACCCAAAGGATCTGCAATATCCGTTTTCATCCGAAAAAAATAAACTTTCGTTTATTTTGGTCGAGTTGGTGGGCTGGCCCCAACAATGTACAAGCCATTAAAAAGTCACTTTTCCTAAATGTCCTCTTAAAAGGAATCTCCAGCGCCAAAAAATGAGCGCAATTCATCTTTGCCTCATTCAAACATGCCGCTCCTAATTTATCCAGGTCCGACTCCCGCACGCCGAATGCCTGATGAGCCCCAATGGGGCTCCCTCACCATGATAATGAAATGAAATGTTCCATATGTGGAAGCCTCCGCGGGAAATGCAGGGACGCGGCAGTGCCAATCTCACCGCGGCGACGCCTTGCAATAAATTCGACATCACAAATTGCACTTTGTCTCTGACGCGCGACTCGCGATGAAAGCTCAAGAAAAGGCTTGAAACCCAACAAGGCGCAACTACAAAAAGCAGGATGGGATCAAAGACTGACGTCATTTTGATGTTCGCAAACCCTCGATGCTATTTTCGAAGAACGCGATATGGATTGCGCGTGTATTAATAGTTGGTCTCTGGAGTGTCAGCCCACCATCCAGTATGTCATTGAACAAAGTCAATCTTTTTTTTTTTGTTGTTTTTTTTTTTAAATCCGTCTATTTTGGAAAATGAAATGAAATTGACATCACAACAAGCAAACGAACCGTGCGCTGTGTGACATCGATTTCAGTTGCCGGCAGGTGTCAGCTCACAGTGGGCGGAGCTGCGTGGTGGCCAGGTTGCTCTCTCGCGGTGATATTTGTCACTTTTCTGCCATTTTTCACATTGATGCAGGATTGATAGACCCCCCCCCCCGCGATACTCTGCCACAATTTAGTTATGAATACAATTTGATATGAATACAAACTCCAAAAGAATCTCTTCAGTAAAGAACATTCACTTCCTGGAGTCAACTTCAATAAAACAAAAAGGAGAGAAAAATTGGATAGTCTGCCTTTTATTTAATATCATTATCTACTGCTGTAATGTGTTTTAAAAAAAAAAAATCAGCCAAGAATGGCAATCAAGCAACTCTCAAGAATATGGGCCAATTAAATTGGCGGGCCGATGAATCGGTCGGGCTGAAGCGCTAACCGCTAGGCTAACGCGTTGCCCTCCAAGCAGTTTTCATACTTTGAAGCCCGCAGTAAATTTCGTCCCTTCCACTCTTGAGTTTCACTGTAGCCACATTGCGGCGTGGCGGTCCTTGAGTACCAGCAAATGGGGGGGCTTCAACCTCCCGTGTGCCCCTGAGAGAAATGACAAATGATTAGCGCCGGTCGCCCACTAAACGCGAGTGGCGTTCTCTTCCAAGGCCCGCATTTCCATTTCAATTTTCTGCTCAGCGGACTTGATGTATGTGCAGAATCACACGGCCACGTCGTCGCTCTCCACCTCGGCCGCCGGTTACTCGACTCACCGAGAGCGTGTGACCTCGCGTGTGTGTCTCTCGGTGTAATGTTGCTGTGTTCAAGGCAAATGGATCATCAGGGAAGGGGATCGCAAGGTAAAACGCTGTTGGGGAGATGAAAGCGCACCCGTGCGGGCATTAGATTGAGATCATCCCCGTGCGGTCGCTCTTGTAAAGCAAAAAAAATGAAGACGTTGGCAAAAATGCTTGGCGAGTGAGCGTCGGCCATCAGTCGGGGGACTCGTTAGGGCAAATTCCGTCAAGAGTTGGAACCCAAACCAAAATGTCGTCTGTCGCGTTGAATTGAGGGGGGGGGGCACGGCTTCTTGGGACTTTTTCGTGCCTCCTGTTGCCGTGCTGTTCTTATTCTCGTAACTTTGAATGGTTCCTCACTTCCCGTTCTTTTATGGGGAGGGAATCTCAACTCAACCGTTCAGAGGGCACTTTACGAAAACCGCCGCTGTTTGCAAAGTGCTGTACTTGGAGCAAGGAGAGTTCATCCAACAAACAAAACAAAGACAGTAGAAAGCACAAAAACGGTCCAACCACAAATCGAGTCACGTGCTGAATCGAAAGCCGAGGAATAAAAATGAGCTTGAAGACGAATTTGAAAGATGGGCAGCGAGAGGGGGCCTCCGCTTAGTTCTCTGGACCTCCAAATAGCGGCTGGTCCGCAGACCCAAGCCACCGGGCGGCTGCGGAGGAGCCCCGAGAGGTCAGGTGGGGTCATCAGGCCGTTTCAGAAATGGAAAACAAATAAGAGAATCTTCAGAAGAACTCGAAAATGAGCCAGCGGAGGGACGCCAGAGTGGGAGTCATGTGCTCCCTCTTACCGCCATTTTTCAAGGATTGGTCTGCTTTCATTTTCTTTACAATTGTGACCGAATTCGGTGACAAAGTCGAAATTGTTGAAACTTTTCAACCCCTCCGAGTCAGCTTCAAACTGGAAGTGTCCACATTCAAGCCACCGCGTGGCTTGTTGTTGTTGTGGTGGTGGTGGGCTAATACGTGCCTTCTGCACTGTCAGCGTGCCTGGTTGCGGCGGCGAGAGCCTGGCACAGCTTATCGGTGAGCGGCGGGCCTTCCTTTGTGACGACAGCGATGAACGCTCGCCCGAGCTGACACCGTCATTAGGATGGAAGCAGGCAAAGCTGACATTTGCATTGCGACCTTTCCGATGGCCGTGGCCAAATTGCTTGCATCGGACTTGTCCTGTCCTCCAGACGCGCGTCGTAATATCATCGCGCTCGTGGCCCTGCATTTAAGTGCGGCGAGGGCGTAGAACAGTTGGAGATGCGTGTGTGTGTGTGTGTGTGTCTGTGTGTGTGTGTAGTACCGTCGGATGCTCAAAATGTGCGAAGAAAAGAATGGCTTTATGGCCGATGACCTGGAGCTCTTGCTTGGTTCATGAGCTGTTTTTCAGCGAGCCGCCTCTGTTTTGAAATGCTAAATTGTTCAAAACCGCGCGCAAAGCGGCGCTAATAGCCAAGTGCCCTTGTCACTGAAAGGCCTCGGCCAAAGTCCATTTGAACATCCTTTCACGAGTGTCCACAGAGAAGCCGGCGGGGTGAAAAGCTTTGAAGATCGGCGCAAAAAGGAGGAAAGCGCCGCTGTCCACTACGTCCACGTCGAAATGAGATACTTAAGGGGGTTTACAGATGTTTTGTTTTTTTTTTTTTTTTTAATCACCAGTTGGGTGTCAGAAGTGGCTGCGGGCCCATTCACTGTGAAATCCTCACCATGTTTTGTAATAGTGACGCTAGTTTCTCCGACCATGATCGGCGAGGCCGGTTGAAGTTCCAGAGCCACTTTCGAGTCACCGGCCAACCCTTTCTGAAACGCTCCCGTCGAGACAAACGGCCGCCACACGTGCGACGCCCCTGCTGTGCCCAAGGTAAAAGGTAAGCGGAGCCGCATCGAGTTTTGCCACAGATTCCTTTGAGCGAATGCCGTTGGATTCTCATAAGTGCAGTGCGATAGGTGGACTTGGGAGTGCCCCCGGTTTGAAGTGGCAAGCAATCACTCGGTGGGTTTTTCTTTTTTTCACGTTGGCTTGCAAGCCAGCATTCAAGCGATCGTCAGATACGCCGCCGCGTGCAAATGCCCGTTCGGCATCTCGCAGTTGCTGAGAACAATGAGGACGAAAAAAAAAAGTACCGTCGGATGCTCAAAATGTGGCTTTTAATTCTGCAGCGCCGTGTCGCGCTTCCCCACGTCCGTCGCCCGCTCCCGAACACCGCAGGATTAACCCCAAGCAAGACGGACAAGGGGAATTCATTAATTTCACGTCGTCCGCGTCATGTTTACTTCCTATTATGCAAGCTGGAGATAATGAGCCAATTAGTGCGCTTCCAAAATGCCAGCGGGCGGCTTTTGTCGCGTTCAACAGGCTGGCGTCTCCCCGTGTTTCAAGTGCTAACGTCTGCCACGGCAAATATTTACCGTGGAGATCAGCGACGGATGATGACGATCGTCCAAAACAAGCCGACGGGTTGGTTCCTTCCTTTGCGCCGTGTCTGCTTTGGTTTTGCAAAACTCTTAAGGTCACACTCGATCCTGATAAATTGGATGGCGAGATGATTTGCATTTTAAGGGCGATGCTAATGTGGCACACTGTCCTTCAACATCTCTGCCTGCGCGCGCGCGTGTGTGTGTGTGTGTGTGTGTGTGTGTGTGTGTGTGTGTGTGTGTGTGTGTGTGTGCGTGTGTGTGGGGGTTGTGTGTGTGTGTGTGTGTGTCATGCCCCGGGGAGCAAATCCAGATCTGATACCATCACCCGGCTCAATGAAGCAGACTGGAAATCGATTTGATTTCCTTTTCACCTTCATTATCATCGCCAAGTGACCACCGTTGTCACGTTATCGCAATATTACGAACAGAACGGTGAAATCCCTCAAGACTAAAAAAAAAAAAAAAAAGCACAACATCTGTGAGCCGATGCATCAAAATGAATTGTCACACATGCAAAACCCCACAAAATGTACTTCAAATAACCGAGATGACGACAGTGTATTTAGAGATGCTGTAAGATATATTTGCAAAAGTTTGCACACCCGGGATGTTCACAACCGATCACTCTCATTCAAACGTCTCATGAAATGGGAGTTAGCGCACACACACACACACACACACACACACACACACACACACACACACACACACACACACACACACGTTCTCGTAGGATTTTCATTTTTGCCACTTTGTAAATCAGCTGACTTGGGACACGAGGTGGGCTACGCCCAGGACTGGTCGCCAGGCACGGCGCAGAGACAAAGAAGCGTTTTAAATCTAAATCAGTTGCCATCTGAATGTAGCAGGCAGAGTTGGACAAAGATGTGAACAAATATTTTCAATGCAGAATGTCAGCCACAAAATGTAAGAGAGAGCGGTGCATGTTTGTTGTTAAATCCGGGTGAAGTAAAAAAAAAAACAAAAAAAAAACATCCAGATGGAATGCTTCAAAAGTTGAGAAAAGCAGCCTGGCGCTTGCTTGAGATGAAAAACACGCAGCAAAGTGTGAATAATTAAGAGCGAGATGAATCCAGCTTACTGACCTATATACATTTTTTTTCCTGCTCTTCGCTGATTTCAAGCAAGTGCGAAATAACGAGAACCTTCGAGTTCTTTCCAATGAGCTGAGGCGCACGCTTATGAGTGACCTCCGTCGACAGATAAACCGCTCCGCTCCCTCCTGGCACAAACGGAAGCCGCAAGAATGTTGACCACGGCGGTGCCGCCGCACTCGTTTATTGAGGGAATCCATGAAAACAAACGAGAGCGGCGTGAGGCAAGGCCAGGCCAGCGGCGGGATTTCTGCGGCACATTTGCGACACAACAGCCAACCGCGTTCACAAGCAAAGCGGAGGACACAAAACGAGCTTCCAAAAAATGAGCACAATTCATTTCCGTTGGCAGCGTCTTCCATTGGTGCGCAGCACGACAGCCGAATGCCGCTTCACCATGTTTGCTTTGAACTCTTAATTGACTCGAGTCTGCCGTGATTGGCCCAAAAATTCGTCTGGATGGCTCCGCAACGTAAGAGAGAACGTGCTTTGTGCTCCGTTGTCCTTTCAGGATCTGGAAGAGATGATCGCGGCCAACTTCTTCTGGATGTTCTCCTCGTTCGTCAGGATGTTGGACCTCACGGCACAAATTTTGTCCTGGTAATCTTTCATCTGCTGGTCCAGCTCGCCCAGTTCCGCCTTGAGCGGTTCCACCGCCTGGTCGGTGACTCTGCGCAAGCATGAAAGGGTTTCGTTTGTGTAGCCCGCGTACGTGCACGCTCGCCATTTATCGACAACAAGGCCGGTTCATCGCGGCGTTTTATAGACAGACTGTGAACAACGGAGTCTTTCTGTGACTCTTCCGGTCTCTCTTTGTATACGGCGAGCGGATCAAACGCTGAGAAGATAAATGACCGGAATGACGTCTTTCTGACTACCGAGTCGTAATCCCAATTTCAGCAGTTGGAGTTGTCACGTTACTTGACGAGTGGACGCATCAGAGATTCGGTAATTGGGGTTTGCCTGGCGTGAAAATGAAAAGAAAATGCCGATATCTGAAACGACATTTCACCGAGGCCAAAGGCTTTCACTTTTGCCCTTGATGTGTCTGGGGCATTTCTACGAAGGAGTTGCGGAGATCCCATCCGGAATCGAACCCTGCACCTCTGCACCGTGAGGCCGAGGTGTGAACCGCTCGTCCACCGTGCCGCCCGCCAGTGGGCTAGATTTGCCATTTTTCAGGGATTAGTAACAAACACAAAGAGAATTAGACATGTCACATTGGCGAGCTATTTTTAGAACAGGCCCACGCGCTACTGTGCGGTCCCTTGTTTTCCCTGCGCCAGCTCTGCAGCTCGGCCTGCATGGCGTCGATGTCCTCCTGCACGTAGTCCATGATCTTGCCCAAAGGCAGCGCGCTCTGACACACCGACTGGATGGACACGCGCAGACGCTCGATCTCCCGCGTGACCAGGTCCTGCTCTTTCTTCCGCGCTTCCTCCGACACCAGCTTCGGACACACGCAAGACATGAAAACAACGGCTGAGGTCAAGCTCGCCGACTTTTGTTCTTTTGCGTTGCTCGGTGTGCGGCGGCCCTTTGGTGGAAAACGAATTGGGACTTTCTCACACACGACCTGTTTTTTTTGGGGAGGGGGCGGGGGGGTTATCAAGTATCAGGTATCAAGTCCAACTTTATTGTCAAATGTGCTGCAGCTACAGCACAGATGAAATTTCCTCCCTCTTTAACAAACAAGACAACAAGAAGAGCCGCCATTGAGAGCCATTCTGGTGTTTGAGGCAACCCCCCCCCCCTCCCAAAAAATGTTTTCATGCTACGAATACCTCTTTTGATTTATTGGAGTTTGGCGAGGGTTCGTAGTCCTTTTTGGTCTCGAGGATCTTTTTCACGAGTCCGCCTGCATGAATCGAAGCTCTCATTAGACAAGACGATTGGACAGAAACTGAAAAAGGAAAACAACCTACCGTGTTTTTCTTCACTCCTGAAGTCTTGTGCAGATTCCTGGAAGAGAAAAGACACTGGATGACACACACACAAAAAAATCTCCTTTGGGCTTTCATTGAAGACTCTAAAAAGTTGGCGTGAATGGCCGCTTGTCTCCATGTCCCCAGTCCGGGGGCGGACCCTGCCGCCTCTCGCTCAAGGTCAGCTCCGGGTGGCCCTCCTAATGAGGACAAACGCTAGCGCAAAAGATGCGAACGGTTCCGCTCGGGGGCCAGTCGATCAGCGACCTGGTCCGCGGCCTCCGCGGGGTCGGGGGCCGCCTCTGCCACCAGGAACTGCTCATCCTCCTCGTCGTCAGATGGCTTCTTTCCTTCTCTGATGACTGCCGACTTGGCACTGGAAAGCCTGCCGACGGAGAAGGACGTCGTCACATTTCGAACCGCGGGAACCGCTTTGCGCAACGGCGCGATTTTTTCGACGGGCAAGAATGAGGAAAAGAACCCGAAGCCACGTCACCTCTCGGGCGCGAGCGCTTCAGCCGAGCTCTCCTGTTTCTTGACTCGAGGAGGAGCCGGACGAGCGCTGCTGGGCCTCGCCGGGCGGTTGTTGCTAGGCAACCAAAGAGGCGTCAGCGGCGCGGCATTGATTCGGAACTTTGCTTGCTGTCGCCACAGACCTGGAGGCCACGTCTGATGAAAGTGAGCAGTCGGTAGCGTCTCCGCTTTCCTTGTTAGGAGGACTCGCATCCTCCCGAGGGTCTTGGGGGGGGGGGGGGGGGTGAACAAGTAGCTCAAAGTTCAGTTTGCACTCGAAAGACACTTCATTAGATACACCTACACAAGACAGGATTTCCCATGATCAGGCCCTCATGTCTGCTTTGTAATTGGCAATCATCAAATTATTGGACCAAATATGTCCACATTTTTGAAAGAATTACCCCCCCCAAAATTGTTTTAACAAACTTTATGGCAGTGAAACAGTGTGAAGATTCCCAGTTTTCCAGGTCATGGCAATCCATTAAGGTTACTTCAGGCAAATGGACTTTTTTTCCCCAAAAAAAAATGTTCATAAATTATTTTTCTGTTATTAGATGAATATTTTGAAGGGGCCCGGTGGTCCAGTGGTTAGCGGGTCCAGGTTCAATTCCAGCGCCGGCTCCTAATTGATCAATTGGACAAATTGGAAAAATGGGGGGGGGGAAGCAACCCCCCACCACCCCCTTGAAACTGGTGTAGGGGGAATCGTTTTTCCGAATTTTGTGTCTGGATGTATTTTGTGGAGTTGTGTTGGGGACCCGTGAAAGGTCCATACGATGATTGACTTGTCTGGAGTAGACGAAAGCGCAATTCCAAATTGGGCCTTTGTCGAGCGTCCGCCGAAACGCGGCAGGACTGTTTTTGCGAGTGCAGGAGCTCTCTTTTCTCGCGACATTTCTTTCACTTCATAAAAAGAGGAAGACTTACCGCCGACTTCGCTGTTGGATTCATCTGTTGACAAAAGAGAACGCAAAGTCGGTTCGCGCAACCACAACATCGCCATCCGGCAAGCAATCGTGACGGAAAAAACGTCATCGGGCGCTGCCTTCATTTGCACACCTTGCATTGAAGGGGAATGAAAAGCGTACCTCCCAAAGTGTTTTTCCTTCTTTGCCCTTTGGCGGAGGACGGCTGACTCGTTCTTGCCGGACTTTCGGTCTGTGACAAAGACGGCTTGTGTCGCTCGCTTTCTGCGCTTTTTAACTTGTCCCTCTCTTTCTCTCTCGGCTTGCTGCTTTCCTTGGCTTGACTTTTCTCCTTCTCCTTTTCCCGCTCCCTTTCGCTGCTTTGCGCGTCGTCGTTAGCCTTGTCTCGCTGGCGTTGGCGACTCTTGTCTTCTTGCTCGCCATCTTTAGCGAGCTCCTGCTCCCGCCGGTGGTTCTTGGCCGAAGGCTCCCTGTCAGGACGCTGTTCCCTCTCGCCGTCTCGACGGTGCTTCTCTTGCTCTCGGGGCGGCTCTGGCGCCTTCTCAACCCCGCTCTCGATAGGCTCCGTCATCTTCTTCTCCTGGAATCATTCAAAATACGTGCAAGGTTTGTTGCTAATCACGGTTCTTAGGTCGTGTTTTAATAATGTTGCCGAGCACCATTTCCGACCATTTTGGACAAAACCGCGGGCGACAGGATGGGCAAACGTGACAGGCCGTGATTGCCGTGGATGCCGGATGATTGTTTTTTTTTAAGTGTCCAAAAAAAAAAAAAAAAAAAACGCCACACGACCTGCTTTCGGGAACGTCCGTCTTGAGTCTCTCGCGCTTTGATCCGCGTTGGGACTTTGGCCACTTCCAGGGCGGAGACGACCTGGATCCAAACTACGTTCTGAGGTCTCGGGGTCGGCCTGGAATCATTCAAAATACGTGCAAGGTTTATTGCTAATCACGGTTCTTAGGTCGTGTTTTAATAATGTTGCCGAGCACCATTTCCGACCATTTTGGACAAAACCGCAAGCGACAGTATGGGAAAACGTGACAGGCCGTGATTGCCGTGGATGCCGGATGATTTTTTTTTTCTAAGTGTCAAAAAAAAAAAAAAAAAAGCGCCGTGGATGCGGATGACAAACCGAGTCAGCCGTTAAAAAATAAATAAAATAAACAGGTGAATGCAAAGAAACTCGATAGTAGGAAATAGTGGTTATCAAAACGTGTTACAGTGAATTAATTGTTCCCTGAAAAGTGACACCATCAAGCGCTGAGCGGCATTCTGGAAAAGGCTTCAACAGCCACACTTTACATGACAAAACACGCACATACCACGACAGTGCAAAACAAAAAAAAATATTTTGAGTATTTTTGCAAAAGCGTACGTGCACCAACCTCTCTGTCAGGCTGCGCTTGGCGTCCCTCCGCAGCGTCCTTGTCTTGGGATTTCAGCGTGCTGTCCTTGGCCCTCACGTCCAGCCTCTCTCCCGCAAGAACTCTCTTCACAGCCTCCTTACTGGACATCTGAGGAACACATGAAGACATGTCATCGTGGCTGCGTCCCTTCCAGTGACTATGAAGGTCCGCCATTTGACATTTTAAGGACTTCAAGAACCACGGGTGGGCGGACCAACCTTGCTGAGGCAGCACTTGGCAATGGCCTGCAGGAGCTCGTTGGTCTTTTCGGGCTCATGACCGGCGACAATATGTGCCGGTCTGACCGCAAGGGGCTCCCCGGTGACCAGCACCACAACGTCGATTGCCTTCTGAAGGAACGCCATCTTCATCTCTTTGTCCTAAAAGTTGAAAATGGTCATTTACTAGCCACCAGCAGGAAGGTTTCTGGATGTTGGTCCAATTTACCTTGATGCATTCTGACTTCAATTCATTGTCTTTGTACAAGCCTTTCATAAAGCCAGTGGTCCTGATGATCTGGTGAAGGTGGACGCAAGGTATCAACATGGGTGCCGTACATTGCTGCGAGGTACTCAAATCTCACTTGGTCATCACGGAAAGATTTGTTGGATTCAACTTCACAGCTTGATGAACGAATTGCTGACATATTGCTTTTGGGGAAAAGCAAATTGTAGCCTCCCATAAGTCATACATTCACGATAAATAGATGGACGGATAGATAGATGGATCGATAGATGGATCTTGGCGCCTAGTTAGTCACATGCAAAAAAAAAAAAAGGTCTGTACTCCTTACAGTCTAATGCAAAGTAATAGCACCACCTATTGGTTACTTCGTGTTTCAACAACATCATGTCCTGCATTCTGCCAGTAATATGATGTAAATACGATCATATTACGTTGTCCAGCAGGAAGTACAAGCACGGGATGCCTTTGGTTTGTGACAATTAACGTACCTTATGCAAATGTTAATAGTTTCCTAGCTTTCAACGTTACTTACTCTGCATAAATGTCTCACCTCGGTAAAGATGTCGTGCAGGTATCGAAACGGCGGTTTGCTGAGCAGTTTTTCAGTGAGAGCCGGTTTCTTTATCACTTTGCCCAGCATGCTTTGCGTTTTTTTGATTACTAAACTGTTGACAGCGGCCATTATTTTCGACCAACAAATATTCGTTGTTTCCTTTCTCTTTATGGACTTATTCTGAGATCACTAAACTGCCGAGGAGCCAGTGAAAATAATTACTTCGACTTTATTTCGTCACGTTAATGGCTCGTGACGTCATGCTGCCCCATCACGCACGTCATAATCTTCATTGGAGAGTGCCAATTTATCCACGTATAATCTGTCATTTTTCAATGTTTAAAATAGGAATTTATTTAATAACTGACTTATGGCTTCAATTGGCCGAAAACAATATCGTGAAAGTCAAGTGAACAATGAGCTGCAATGTACGTTTGAATTTATTTCTTACCTGTATTTTATATGCTTTGTTTTCACATGTATTTTAGCATCCTGATTTTAATTCATATTTTCAAATGTATTTTTTTCATAAAAAATTGTTCAGGAAATGAACCCCCAAAGGGAAATGAACGTGAACGCAGCATAACTGACTTATAACTTCAATTGGCCGAAAACAATATCGTGGAAGTCAGGTGAACAATTAGCTACAATGTACGTTTGAATTTATTTCTTACCTGTATTTATTTTATTTATTTTGTATTTGTTTTAACATGTATTTTTGCATCCTGATTTTAATTCATATTTTCAAATGTATTTTTTTAATAAAAACTGTTCAGTAAATGAACCCCCAAAGGGAAATGAACGTGAACGCAGTACGGTACTCGATTGTGTTTGCCATTGGCGGTGGCAGGGGGCAGTGTCGGTAGCTTTGTCAATCCAAACTACTGCAAAGTTGGTAGAAGAAGAGGAACGCGAGCGCTTCTTCCTCTCCAATGCGCAAGCGCGGACTTATAGCCTGCTTAGTATTCATACAGAAGCAATTGGCTTCGTTATTGTCCGCGCTTTTTATTTTGCTTCCTGTCTTCTTCTTTGAAAACTGCTGCAATGAACGAGAGTGTTGTTAAAAAGACGCAAGAGGCGCTCGGAAAAGTGATAAAGAAACCACCGCTGACAGAAAAACTGCTCAGCAAACCACCGTTTCGATACTTGCACGACATCTTCAATGAGGTGAGACTGGTGCGGGCATGTTTTTGCGAAATGGGACGTTTATGCTCATATTCTTGGCATATGTGAAAATGGCAAGCATGAAACCAAACTAAGGTCGTCTGCACGCGAGCTCATCGAAAAGTATTAGCTCGCTAGCAGTACCGCTTAGCCATGTTAATTCGCTCGCAATGTAGAGACTATAAAATGCTTGATTATTTTATTTTTGGGGAAACCTTCCGTTGGGCTGCTTCGATACAGCAGCGGCAAGCAATGCGAGTATTAGTACGAGAAATTGGGCGTTGGGTTATGTCCTCTGGTTGCCATTGACACAACGCAAACAACGTTGTCGTCAAGCGTTGCTAGATGCGCTTCAGGGATCGCAACTGAACCGATCGCTGCCAGGTGCTTTAAAATTCGGCATAAAACCAATCTTAAGTTAACTGTATAAGAGGAGAGAACGAAAGAGCAGTGGTCGTCCAAAATGTAATTCCCGACACTTTATTAGAAACATCTCTGATATAGCTGACTGGGAAAATCTCGCCCTCCCACCCCCCCCCAAGAAACAAACCCCCCAAAAAACAGTTGACATTGGCACGTATACAGATGGGCAAATATTTGCACTCACATTCACACCGTCACTGAGTGGAAACTGTGCCAATGCTGCCTGCTTCGAAGTCAAATCGGGTATATCACTAGGCCATCAATTTATAATTGTTAATCTACTGTATAATAATAGCAGTAATAGGAATCACTGTGCTCAAGTGGGTGATAAATGTTTGCAAGTTGCACAGCAGGTGCTCCTCAAGGCTCTATGTTGGGACCCATTTTGGCCGTAAAAAATGAGCATTATTCGGAGATGTTTACTTTTAAATTCCTTATGTTGGACCACATTGGAATGTAAGGGTGTACGTAATCAGTGTATGTCGAACACAGCTATTAGCTAGCACTAATAGCCCCAAATGTATACCAGTAGATACAAAGATTTCCCAAGACGTAATGGCACATAAGATCGGTGTCAAGCACAGTAATTTAAGTTTCCACTTCTAAATAGAGACACCAACACTCTTCTTCAGGTAGTTAGTGTTGTATTTCACTGCGGCCACATGTATATTTGATAAAGCACAATGTGTCAGCATATGCGGGTCAAAAGTGTTCCCAAATGTTTTATTTAGGGCCTGATTCATCTAAAAAAAAGATATCAAGTGAATTTAATAACCATTTTTTTTATAGGCCCTTAATGCTTACAACAGTAAAGATATGTGGGGATGTTTGACTGTCATTATTGTTGCCTTTTGTTGTGTGGGGAGGGATAAAAACACAATCGGCTAAAAATTGGCAGATTTTTGCAAATTATAAAAGAGCAAATATTGGCCATATTAATTGTCCGGCCAATTAATCGGTCGAACCCGACTCTTAATGTAAGATATATTCCTGTCAAAATACACAAAGGATGACTGAGGCTCCCCTCAGAGCAGGAGAAAAAAACTGTCTTCCATCTATTCTCCCCACTTTCAGATCATCAGAACCACCGGTTTCATGAAAGGCCTGTACAAAGACAGTGAATTGAAGTCCGATAATGTCAAGGTAAGGTTGCGCTCTCTGCTATGTTCATTTTACGGTCAATTTTGATGAGCGATCTGTTCTTTCAGTCCCGTTGTGTGACTCTTGTCATTCAATGTCTCTCACACATTTAATAAAGCATCACTTGGCTTTTGTTTATGGCCAAGCGCACTTGAAGTCTTGGCTGAGCATTTTACTCGCCAGTCGCTAAAGTGATCAACAGCACAAGGCTATTAATCTCACCTTACATGGAAACGGTGTCTCTTTAGAGTTTATGTGTGGTGACGCAGTTCATGCCGAGTTCAGCATGAGTACACCCGATACCTTCGCCGGTCAAAGATTCAAACCACTGACTTTTTTTCCCACGCCTCGTAGGACAAGGAGACTAAGATAGCCTTCCTTCAGAAAGCCATCGATGTTGTGATACTCGTCAGCGGGGAGTCCCTGGCAGCAAAGCCGGCGCGCATCGTGGCCGGCCACGAGCCCGAGAAGACCAATGAGCTGCTGCAGGCTATTGCCAAGTGCTGTCTCAACAAGGTTTGTTCAGTCCAGATTATTCCACGCACCTCATTCATTTTTGAGCGTCTGAATGTTGTGGACAAAGTCTGAAATGGCCTCCTCGGGGAGAACAATGAAGTCGGTTAATTGAACCCAGGAGTGGGTGGACGAGGAGATAAAGTGGCACCTGGGGAATAGGCAGTTGTTTGTTTATGTTCTGGAAAAGATTCCCTGCAGTTTAGGTCACTCGCATGGTATTTGAGTCTCGTTTCCTATTGAAAGAGTTCCAAATATTTCATCCAAAGCTGTCCAGTGAGGAGGCGGTGAAACGAATACTTTCCGGAGAGAAGGTGGACTCGAAAATCAAGGCCCCGACCAAGTCCCAAGACAAAGAAAATCGAGAAGGGCGTGAGCATCGACCAGTGGAAAGACAGGTAAACAAATCGCATTTCCACAAGCATTGTCATTCAATGTTTCATTTTTCAATTTTCGCTTCGGACGTATTCAGGAGGAGAAGAGGATCGAGCGCAGCGGGAGCAGAGAAGACAAGGACCCGGACCAGCGCAGAGAGCGGGTAAGGCAGCATCGAGATGGCGAGCGAGACCACCGCCACGACAGGGAGCGCTCGGGCAAGAACCAGCGGCGCGAGCAGGACCGCGCCAAAGACGCCGAGCGAGACAAGAGCCGCGAACGAGACAAAGACAAAGGCAGCGCGAAAGACCGAGACAAGGAGAAGGACAAAGAGCACGAAAGAGATCGAGACAAGAGTCGGGACAGAGACAGAATGAGAGAGAGAGAATCCGTCCGAAGGGACACCGAAAGGAGCAGGGACAAACGGCGAGAGCGCGACAAAGAGGCAGAAAGACGCAAAGACGGCGAAGACAAGAACAGAAGTCAAGAGAGAGAAATTCACAGCAAGGTGGGGCAGGAAAACGACTTGCGCTTGTACCAATCAATGTTTTGTTTTGTTTTGTTTTTTTAATTAAAATAAATGTCTTTGAACCAGGATAGAATATCCGACGGACAACAAAAACCCACAGAGGACGAGCCCAGAAAAACAGCCAAACCGGTGCCATCTGTAAGTTCTTTGCAATTCGTCACACAAGATCATTTCATTTATTTTTTTAATCTAAGCAAATTATGTATTTGATTTTGTTAGTAAGATTTTTTTCATCTTATTTCTCGCCCTCGTATTCTTGGAAGGAACCAGAACCAGCTGCTGAGGTATTGGGTCCTCTAGAACAATCAGTAATCACGTCGGCCCGAGTAGTGCGGCTATGTTGGCCTCGAGTCGCGCCTTTCGGCTCGTCCGCTGATTGGGCGGGTGGCTTGATCGTTACGAATGTCCCGTCAGGCGCAATTGCTGCTGTTCTTTCTGAAACGATTTTTCGTAACGTTCTTTTCTTTGCACGTACAGCCTGCCGCGAAAGTTGACGACGAGGTAACTGACTCGCAAAGAAACGCGTTGTTGTCAACCAGACCCGTCGAGGCAGAAGGGAGAGAGAGAGGGCGGGCGGGGGTGATGAAGAGACGAGATCAAACGTGAAAAAAAACAAAACAATGAAATGTAATTTTGACCAATAACTTAAAAATAATAAAATTGAAGAACCTTCGACAGACAATTTGCGTCATTGGTCCTACAGCCCCCCCCCCCCCCCCCCCCCCCCCCCCCC
>NW_017805037.1:378429-437975 GCF_001891065.2 Hippocampus comes
TGTTTTCTTTCCACCCCCTCGCAGTCTGATAGTCCAGCCAGAATCCCGCGGCCGTCTTCTGCCAAAGGGCAAAGGAGGAAACCTCGACTCGCAGGACAAGGTGAGCGCTCATCCCGCTCACCAAACACATTTTGAATTTAGAGGCTTGACTGTGGAAAACATTTTCAGCTGCAAGTTCATTCGTTTGCTTCGTTCTGTTTTTCCAAGATGGTCTAAAGCCGCCTCTCATTCTTGCTCTTTCCTTCTTTCCCGGCCTACAGATGAATCTGACAGCGAGGGCAGTAAGTGGTTCTATTTTCAGACGAGATTCACTTCGGACATCAACCGATGCTCAAGTAGACGTGCGACCGTTCGATCATGAAACGCGCCTGAAATATTCCAAAATGAAAGAAGAGCCTGCATGTGGTCATCAAGTTCGTTTGCGTTCCCCAGCAAACGGTTTGTCTCAACCAAAGTAATACGACAACCGCGTCATGACCTACAGCGCTTATCGCCCCCGCACCACCCAAATAAGAAATCCGATTGATCCCCGAGGGAATTTCCAGTCAATGTGTCAAATTGCCAAGATTGATGAGGTGGTGAACTCAACAGCAGGCGTTGGCCTTTCACAGACGCCGATCCCCCCAAGGAAAGCGGAGATGCCGCGGGTGCCTCGTTTCCACCCGAAACGCCCTCCAGGTCAGTAGCAGCACGTTTGGACCCCCCTGATTGAAACAGTGCTGCGTAGCGCTTACAACCTGGACAGTTTGCAAGTTCTATCGCCATCTTAATTAATGCAGTGGACTTGATGCTCGTTTGATTGTGCAGCAATAAACGAATGGCACGGCCCAGCAGTGCTCGTGCAGCCCCCCCTCGAGTCAAGAAACAGGAGAGCCTCAATGACGGCGTCCCAGCTGAGAGGTGATCTTTCTGCACATTCTTCCCCCCCAACATAATTGTCACATATGATTTGTTACATGCTGCTTGCTCGTTACGTTGCGGCAACCTTATGGACTCTGTTGCTGTCACTTTTGCAGACTTTCAAGTGCCAAGTCGTCGGTCATCAGAGAGGGGAAGAAGCGGTCTGATGATGAGGATGAGGAAGACGAGCAGTTTCTCGTGGCGGAGGCGGCCCCTGAACCTGCAGAAGCTCAGGAGAAGGCGAGTGAGAAGCACAACCAATCGAGCAAAGCGGAAACATCAGCGTTGTGTTCAAACATTTGTTCTGCAAGCGGGGTTCATGAGTCGCTAACCACCTGCAACTACTTGAATGACGACATCGCAGGCAATCAAAAATGCCATCTTGAATTCCCCCCCATTAAAAATGCCGTTTCCTGGCATACGCGCTCACCTTTGTGCCAACTTGCTGCCACATTAACATTGCCTTTTTTTTTTTTTTTTTAATGTTCCAGGAATATGCGCAAGACCTCACCGGTGATGAAAAACACGGTACGCTTAAGTTGTTTTCCTCTTTTCTTTCCCATGTTGTTTTCCTCCTTTAGTGTTTATATCCATGAATATTTATCTCCCAAATGAATGCCGTCCAATGAATGTTTCCATTAATGCAGGTGGTCTCGTAAAAAAGATCCTTGAGACCAAAAAAGACTTCGAACCGCCACCATCCTCCACGAAATCTAAAGAGGTAGCGTACCATATTCTCACGTTTCCTTATTTGCCCACTAGAGGGCCTCCTTTAACCCATGAATGTGCTGCGGCAGGCCTATCGATGACTTGAATCAGACATTTTGTGAAAAAGTCTCCCGATGGTAATTGCCTGGGCCGCTTTGAAATGTGCCGTGCAACCCTGGTTATTATCACTGGGGGAGATGTAAACAAAAGCAGTGTCGAGGTGCAATTACGCTGCCTTGAAACCACAAAAATGTTCCCCTTCACCCAAGCCGAAGGTCTAATATCCTGACAAGCAAGCGTGGCTTCACGCAGACCACACGCACACACACACACACGCACACACACACACACACACACACACACGCACGTCAAGATGTCTGGAGCGAAATAAGCTCTGGGCTTGCTCAATATCTTCACAAAGGCCCAAATAAAAACACTCCTGCTTAGTGTGTGAGATCACATCTCTGCTAATTTGGCCTCGAGTTTCCTAACTGCTCTCGCAGGTGATTTCTTCGTCGCGCTCCACGTATGGATATGAAAGTGGACACATTTTCGGATGGTGTGGCCGTTGGTCGTGCTGTGCATTGACACTTAACGATGTGTGAGTGAGTGACATCACAACTCTGCATCAATGCTCAGATCTCAGTCAACTAATCACAAATCCAGCTTTTGACCTCTTGTCTTCCTATTGGCCAATTTACAAAAAACAGAAAAAAGCCCATCTGTCAGACTAGGGTGCTCTGAAGAAGTGTCTGGGTAAAAAGGCGTCACTCTGCCTGCGTCTGCGCTGGTCCAGGTTGTGGATGAGCATAGCGGTGAAAAGTGTCGTTGTTGAAGCCTTGTTGAAAACTATTGATATTCTGCCATGTGCTGACATTAGAGTACATGTTTTCTGCCAGTGTAGTTGTTGGTTCTGCTGCTTTTTGCATGTCCGGTTGTGTTTAAAAAAAAAAAAAAAAAGATGTCGTATATTTCTGCATCATTGTCTGGACTCGCGCGTGAGCGCCTCTGTCAGCATTATTTCATTGTTGTTGTACGCGTGAGAGTTTTGTCTGCGTTGTGGGCACGGAAGGCCGCGTTGTGTGGGTGGTCCTCTGCGTCGCTGTCTAGCCCACCCCTAACACTGATGGCTGAGCTGTTTTGGACTGTCGTTCATGTAGAGAATCCGCACACCCAGACCACGGCCTCTGACATCAACCATCATAAGACACAATGTGAGCTACCAAGGAACATCTTTTTTTTTTTTTTTTTTTTTAAATATGAAGTTACCTTCCAACCAAGCTTCTTTTTTCATCGCCAAAATAGAAAAGGCCTCTGTTAAATGTGAAGTAACCACGTAGGGTTTATATTAATTGCCCTAACTCAAGCTTCTCAGTTTCCACAGAGTCAAAACACACCTCTTAGACGATCCCGTGCGGTTTCCAAAGATAGAGCGGAGCAGGTATGTGCACTCGCAGGTTACTTTGGGGCCACCCCGCCCTCGTCAGCTGCGTAAAGAACTCAAATGACTTCCTTCCTGACATGAAAGTGCACCAAGGTCAGTTTAATGGAGTCGTTTTTCCTCGCGTAATCACGGCCGAGCGCGGCGGCTGAAAAATGTAAATATTGAACTTGCTCATTCCATGTTGTGTGTCAGGTTTGAAATTTCAGCTGCCGCAGTTCATCAAACCGACCCACTGACTGCTGAGACTTGAGAGCAGAAACGCTGACGTTTGTGTCTTTAATTAAGAAGTAGTCCACATTGTACCTTTTGCACTAATTCAATTACACGAGCGCAAATCCATACGTCGTAAGACATTTCTTGCAGATTTGAGGGAGCTGGCCGAGCCTTGACCCTATTGGCCGCTTTGTATATTTATTCAAAATACTTCTTTTATTTACACAAAATTTGCGCCTGGCAGCAGCTGGATTTTCCGAAGAATTTTGTGTACTTTTTTTTTTTTTTTAACTCCCTCTCAAATTCAACTTGATGAAGGTTTGCAACATATAAATAAACCCCGCGGCACACAAGTGGAAGGCTGTTGAATGAACGCCACAGAGCGAGGGCAGAGGGCCCAGAATACTCTGTCGACTTGTCAAGAAAACAAATATTCTGCTCTGCAACACTTCATAAATATGGAGGGGCAGACCTTTTCTGAATTTGGGGTGCACGAAAGGAAATGAACTTGACATTGAATTCATCAAGTGATTTCTTTTGACCGTCTAGACGTGATTCGGTCACACGCTAGTTGCCGGGCTTCTCTTGCTCCTTTTCTTGTCAAATAGTCATGGTGGGAAAAAAAAATGACTGCAATACATTTAGATGTATGAAATAGTGTTGGCTTTGCATTTGATGGCATAGCGTACAGCAGGAAAAGGAATATTGTCTCTTCAACTATGAAAAAGCTGTGTCCAAACTCGGGCCTGGGGACCTTTGGCGGACAGCCATCCCATTATTTTAGCGGCATGGAGTGGGGAGGGGGGGGGGCACCACTGACGACGACTGTTACTGCTCCTGATAAGAAATTGTTGTAAAGACTGAAAAATATTCATGAATGAAACAGTAGTGCAGGCGAGGATCTATTCTAGCGTGATACAGGGCCGTGGGGAACCCCCAAAACCGACTGAAGAATTTCAAAGCAGCCTTTGTATCCTTCAGTTTTTCTGTTCACAGCCCTCTGGAGGAACCCGTTAAGGCAACCCCGATGTAGACCTCGAGTGACCTTGGTCCAGGCAGACTTTTGAAGTGAAGTTGATGCTTTCTCACTCTTGTTAGCAAAAGAGGGTCAACGTGTGCCAGCAAATAAAGAAATGAGGACCTGGCTATCGTCTGCGCTACACAGACCAAACCAAAAACCTGGCGGAACCACGGTGTTTGTGTAGCTGCAGGCTTCTCGTCACCCAGCGCAAAGCCACCCACCTCGGAGGTGGACCGCGGGGCTGGGGCTTTTCAACCCTCACAAAAAAAAAAAAAAAACAACTCCCAAGCTCGATGTCCATTCTGCAAGCGCGGCGTTATTGGCTCCCGTAACGTCGACTTTTCCCCCGAGTGGGCGGGCTGTCCCAAGCCCAGCGTCCACCGCTTCGTCCCGGCAGATGTCGCGCAGCGGCGGAACCGAGTCACGTGTCCGCCTTGAAAGGAGGACTAAGTGCGGCAGTTGTTACTCAATACTGGAGTAAAATAACCCCGCCGCCACAGCTCGTTACGAAACTAAACAAGGACGACGAGTGCAGGCGGGGCATGTGTGTGTCTGCGCAAATGAGTGTTTATGTCTGCCTGGACGTGTGCGTGTGGCTTCACATGACACACACACACACACACTTAGACAGTGCGGAGGCTTTTGGCCAAGGCCAGCTGAGCAAACATCCTCGGGTTTGCTGCGTGTTAAGAGAGGCACCTCGACTTCTAACCCCACCCCGACCCCGCCCACTCAACCAATCAGCATCCGGGAGGCCTTCGCCATCTCGCCGCCCGCTTCCCCCCTGCCCCATTGCCCACATATTTCAACAAAACATTTGATCTTTATTCATGTATTTTTAACAGCGAGCTTTGTAACATTCCTGCCCAACGTTTTAACCTTGAAATCCGAAATGCGGGCTCACTCTAAGCGGGCGTTGAAACGCTGCTGCTGCTGCTGCGGTTGCTTTGGAAAGAGGGTTTCCCCATGAGTAGATACGAGCGCCTGGGAAATCGTGTTGTTCGACTTCAATTGTGCGCTGTGGAGGGAATCCTGACATTTGCGAAATGACCGCTATTGAAGCTGCAGCGCCTAACTTCTGGCGCCCCCTAGTCTGGCATTCCGCATTACAGCAAGAGAGCCGTGGCTTTGATAGGCCCGACGTAGGCTATGCTTAGCCCCCGCCTCCGCGTTGTTTGACGCAAACGTCTGGTGACGTCATTTTCACAGGTCGCAGAGCCACAACGAATGGAATACGTTCAATGAGGAAGCAATAACGTTCGGCGCAAATGAAGTTGCGCACACTTACCTTCGTGGCCGACTGCTTCCTTCTGCGCCGAAGCGTTGCCGTTAACCTCACCCCTTGTTTTCTTACGTTCTCTTGCGTATCCAGAAGCCGGTGTCGGGGGAAGCCTTGAAGAAAGAGCAGGACCTGGTCACGCGGGAGGTGGAGCGTCTGCGCGCCTCCATCCAGTCGGTGTGTCAGAGCGCGCTGCCTTTGGGCAAGATCATGGACTACGTGCAGGAGGACATCGACGCCATGCAGGCCGAGCTGCAGAGCTGGCGCAAGGAAAACAAGGAGCACGCGCAGGCTTTGCTGCAGGAGCAGAAGTGAGGAAGCGCGCTAAGCGATGCAACGTCTTTTGTTTTCAAACGGACGTAAATGTTCGCCCGAGATGCTTTTTGCATGCGATTCACTTGCGTTTGTGTTTTGTACAGAGCCACAGACTGGGCGTTAGAACCTCTTAAGGCTGAACTTTATGAACTGGACCAAATGATCAAGGATTACCAGGACAAAATTTGTGCGGTGAGGTCCAATATACTGAGAAATGAAGAGAAGATTCAGAAGAAGTTGACCGGAATCATCTCCTCTTCGACCTGAAGTGAGAACTCTTTCACCGTCTTTGAAAAACTACAGAGGAAAATGTCATGGAACACACAACCGACCCCATCGCGGTTTTGGAGGTTTTGCGCCATTCTCTTGTGAAGTGGAAAAGCCACAAATAGTTGATGAATACTCAATTGCAATTCACACAGACAATATCTGTCATCGTAGTACCACCACTGACCTGTGAGAGGCAGCGTGGTGCTACAGGGGCATCCACGTTGCCGGAAAATACACAAGAAGAAAAAAAAGTTGCAGGCGAAGAAATAGCGTTGTGCTGGGAAGGGTTAGCATCTTCACACAACGAAATATTGCAAGATTTCATTGCCCGCTTCACTCTTCTCATATTCTGGTGCCTTTGAGTGACAAAAATCTTAATCTTCAGGTTTGAAAGTAAGATTTACCACATACACACAAGTCACGGATATTCCAAAATCAGCAATAACATACAATATCAGATCTTTATGAATGTATCCACTTGGATGGGCGATCTTCAGGTTTGAAAGTCAGATTTACCACATGCGCACAAGTCACGGATATTCCAAAATCAGCAATAATGATTTTTTTTTTCCCGTTTTTGAGAGTTTCTTTGCTATTTATCAGATCTTTATGAATGTATCCACTTGGATGGGCAACTCTGACTTGCTCCCTTTGAGATCCAAATAGCTCACCTGGCAGGGATCTTTTCCTAAATGTGCTCTCACATATATTCGTCATGTAAAAAGCTATCAAAACAATTTCATCGTCTCTTCCAAATAGGCTCTCACTTCACGCCTTTTCCTCGGCGATATTTCACATTGCGTTCATGTCATGTTTTTGCGGGTCCACTTTTCAGGCACAGCTGCACTTTGAGGTGTGTAAATAGTGAACGCGGTGTTTTGAAGGTGTGTTCATGTTTTTAAAATAACCCAGTGTTGTGTTGGAGTCCATATTAAAACAAGAGTGAAATGTGCTTGTGTGTAAATAGTGAACGCAGTGTTTTGAAGGCGTGTTCATGTTTTTAAAATAACCCAGCGTTGGAGTCCATATTAAAACAAGAGTGAAATGTGCTTTTAGGGAAAGTCGGCGTCATCGTGGTGAGAGTGTGGTAGAGGATCGATAACTGATGAAAAATGAACTATGGGAAAAAAAATAAACTTAAAAGCTATCTTACATACCGAATATATATGAATGCTCAAATACTGTAGCATTGATACCCGGCGTTGAATGGCGCGTGCGCGTTCAAGTGTTTTCTAACCCCCCCCCCCCTTCAAAATATGTCGTTTTTATTTTCATAATTTAGTCTTTATTCTCATATTGTCAACACAGCGCTGATTCATAACTTTGAATACTCACTTCTCTTACGTCATAAATTATATGTACATAAAGTTGCTGGTAGAAACAACAGCGAGTCTATCGCGAAGAAATTCGGCTGTATATTATGTACATGTGGAGATTGTATTTTAGCTTGTTTGTTTGTTTTTGTAGTGAAGTACAACAATAAATGGCTACATTAAATATCTGACTCGTTTTCAACCCACCCTTAGAACTCTTGAGCAAAATATTGTTTCCTCAACTTTCATCCGAGCGAGCCACAAAACATCTGCTGCCACGCACAAAACGGAGTGAAACGCCACTTGAGCGACTTTTTCAAGCAGATCCTGACCTGCGAGTCAAAGATTGAAGTGAATGTCCACCTGCTATGAGCTCAACAGGTGGAGTGGAAGACAGAAGCGAGAACCCTGAGGGCTCGGAGCCGCTCGAATGACCCCCCAAAAAAGCTCATTTGGCCTTTTGGTCATCCACAATGCTTCGGGTTGCTAATGAGCGACTACACCTTTCAATGCATCTGGTCTCCAGTAAAGCAGCCGCACTAATCCTTTAAGCGTTTATCTTGACTTCCACTTGGGTCTCCCAACATGGCCCTCACTTCAAAGTAACAGCCTGCTTTGTGGGTGTGATTTGCTGCAGAATGAACAACCTCTGCGGAGAAGTCATCGAAGGTCACCCCAACTGCATGTCTACTTTCTCCAAAAGCCGCGTAGACGGTTGTTGAAATGTCACCCGAATAAAAAAATCCGTTTGTTATTGAGTCATGATAATTGTTTTATGACCATCCGCACTGATTTACATTCATTTTCTTGATAAAGTGTAAATAGTTTTTTTGCAAAATGGGAATTTTGCATCGTATATTTTCACCGCCCATCGTAGTGAACAGGCCACACTACACAAAGAATATAGTGGTCGATTTGGTTGACCAATCACCTGAAATTTGGTGGTGACCGGAGAGCTTCTCGCCGCAATTATGAATTCTTAAGTTCCACATTTCGAGTTGTGTTAGCATGCAGATAAATGGTGCCAAACCATGAGATAAAAATTAGGACAAACCCGTGTTTCGTTTTTGGGATACTTTTAATGTAGAATTTTCTCAAACTTGGCCACACTCAAAAGGGGTTGCTGACTGGTGGCCCACCCGATCATGTAAAACGGAATTGATTCTCATTGGAGCGTGTCGATTGTCCAGTGGTCTTCGGTTTACGACGTTGTGTCGTTCCTACGACCCACGCCCGGACACGTTCAATAACACAATAACAGTCAAAATTGCAGTATTTATATGAGAAACACGACTACCCCCCCCCATCTCCCACAAAAAAAAAAAAAAAAAAAAAAACGTTATATCATAAAACACTTGAGTAAAACAGTGTACTTGATTGTTTCTCAATATACTTAAAAAAAAAAACGTTATACGGCTGTAACCGAGCGTGCCTTCACTTTTCGATCCCCAAACGCTTTAATTGTTTTCAGGCGCGCGCTGTCTCTTTAAATGCAGCTGAGCTCGATGCGGAAGTACCGACGTGAGCTCGGCTGACGTGCCCCCGCACCGTCAACTTTGTTTTCATGTCCCTCGATCGTCTCGTCCGCGGCTCCCCGTTTCAATCATCCACCGAAAAAGAGCCAAGGCCCCACGGCAGCAATTCGACTCGCACCAGCCAAGCATGGCCGAGACTCCCGAGGCCGATGTGGACGAGCCGCCTCGTTGTCATTTAGCTCCGCTCATTACAGTTTCTGATCTGCCCGGTGCCACCGCAGCAGGTAATTCGGCGACAGCAACCCACAAGATGTTCACGCAAGATATTTAGTCACTTGAAGTTGGTAAGACGATGTAAGATGCAAATCACAATATGACGTCAACGACCACAATGCTCGTGTTCACTGTACATAGCATTGTTTCATGAAACGTGAAAAAAATGAAGGTATAAAGACACTGAATTGTTTGCATTATTTTTGTCATGTGGCCCATTTTATTTAATTTTCCGCCTCACGTGTTTGGTAAAAATTTTGTGAACCCGTCCTAGTGAACGCATAGTGTTTTTGCCTTTATTTAGCATAAGCCTGACTCATAAAACCAAAACACGTGTGTATAATCTAAAATGATTTATTGTAATAATCTATTGCCTGTTGTTTGTTAAAATGTTTTAAAATCATTCAGCCTTACTCCTGTTAACAGTGAAGAGTGTTATTGTCATGCACATGAGTTTGTTTCTTGACGAATAATGGACGTGAATGATGTGTCCGGCGGCACAGGTCGCAACCTGAAAGAATGGCTGGAAGAGCAGTTCTGTGACAAGCCTCTGGAGCAGGATGACATGCGGCTGCACAACGCCGCCTACGTGGGGGATCTGGACACCCTCAGGAACCTGCTACAGGAAGAAACCTTTCGCCAGTAAGTGTGACATTTGCCGTGTTGTAGATGCTAGCAAGATTTGACGTTAGCCGAGGCAGCTACATTGCAAACAAGATTTGTTTATGACAGAGTTTTGCCAAAAAACGAAATGTCACCGGTTTGATGTTGTTGTTTAATGTGCAATCACTGAAAACGATTAGCTGGCGACCAATTGCTGCTTCTCCAACCAAATATCATCCAAGCCTCTCCCTTTTCAGGCGTATCAATGAGAAATCGGTGTGGTGTTGTGGCTGTCTGCCCTGCACGCCTCTGCGCATCGCGGCCACGGCAGGCCACGCTGCCTGCGTGGCTTACCTGATCGCTCGAGGGGCCGAGGTGGACCTGGTGGACGTTAAGGGCCAGACGGCGCTGTACGTGGCCGTGGTCAACGGCCACCGCGACTGCGTGCGCATCCTCCTGGAGGCCGGGGCCAACCCCAACGGAAGCCGCCACCACCGCAGTACGCCGCTTTACCACGCCGCTCGGGTCGGGCGGCTTGATGTGCTGGAGGAACTCATCAGGTTCGCTTGGGAGAGGGTCGGGGTTCCATTTGTTAGAGACTCACTCCACTGTACCGCATAGCAGAGAAAGGATAGGGAGAGCTTGGCAGGTACACTCTCAAAATAAAATGGACTCCATTTGCTGAAAAAAATCATACGAAGTTAAACTATCAATGTAATTGAATCTCGAGTCTGTATCAAATATAAATGAGTAGTACAACAAAATTACTCTGTACTAAATAAAAATAATTTAAAAAAAATCACGATTATGAGCCAAGTTGCAGTATTTCTGCAATTGAACTTCTACTCTGTATTAAATCAAAATTATATTTAGTAATATTAAAGCTGCACTAATTGTGACAAATAGTAATTTCATAATTAAATGAAATGTAAAGAATTCGACAGTTTTTGCCACATTTTTTTTGCTTCAGTTTCAATGCACATTGTGCTCGCCCCTCCGGTGTGTGTGCCTTGGCCACCTGGGGGCGGTATAATGCAGACATACGGGTAAACTTGAGCTCTTCAGTAAGCCGCTGGTATATTAGTCCTTCTTCACAAGGAATAAAGAATACGGTCGATGCCTGTGTGAGTGCTGTAATATTATCTGTGTACATGTGTTGCCCCAAAGTTTGTATTCAAATATCTGCTGCCTAACCCCGCGCCACAGATGCTATTCCTTAGCCAGTCTATGGCATTTCTCATTATGTGCTAGCATTAAGCTAGTGTATTTTAAGGCGGAATTATCTGGTTGTTTGTAATATAAGCGTTGCTATCTTTGTTTTATGTTTAGCTCGACAGTAAACTATGTAGTGCTTATCTCAAATGTTTGCTCACAAGTCAAAGAAAAAAAAATCTCCCAAACAGCAGCTTGTATTTTGAAAAGATGAAAGTCGTGTCAGTCGCATCTCCTGCTAGTAAGTGACGTGATGTTGTTTCAGGTTTAACGCCGACGTGGACATGGACCACCTGCTGGGTCCCCGTCTCCTGCTAAGTGCCCGCACCCTGAACACCTTGGTGGTGTGCCCGCTGTACATCAGCGCCGCCTACCACCACCTCCACTGCTTCCGGGCCCTGCTGGAGGCCGGGGCGCAGCCCGACTTCAACTACACGGGCCCCGTTTGCCACGACGCGCTGAACCGGGGCCTGGCCTCCTGCCTGCTGGACGCCGTTCTGCGGCACGGCTGCGAGGCGGCCTTCGTGCAACTGCTGCTGGACCACGGGGCCCGGCCGGCGCACGTGGCTTGGGACGAGTCGGAGGCCGACGCTTCCTACCGCAGGAAGGTGGATCCCGAAGCCCTCGGGACCTTCCTGGAAGCCAGGAGTGAGTCAAATTGTTTACTTAATGCTGTGGGGGGAGGTCGGAAGTGGGGAAAAAAATCATCACCTCCAAATAATATCCAGAGAGGCTTTCAGGACATCAATTTGCTTATTTAAATACAGTATGTTAATTCATATTGCGCTTATGGCATAAGAATGCAGATGATTAAATCATCAATCAGCTGCTCATTTTTACCACTATCGCCCCCTGCTGCTGACTGAAATCGACACCAAAGTGCTCTTGGGAAATGTCCTGATTTTGAGCCTATTTGTCTATACGGCAATGTTAAATCCCATTTGACAACGGAAGACCAATGTGCTTGGCTGCATTGCCACCCTCAACCACAATAGAGTTACGTGTCATACTATCTTATCCAGTGGTCTGTGGTCTGGCGCGTTTTCAATCTTCTCAGCGGCTGAGCTGGATTTCCATAAGCCCTGTCATGGGCGTCTACATGTTTCCAGTATGTAGCCCGTCTCTCACCGGGTGAACGGTGAACTCCGCTAAGGTTTCACTTCAGTTATTTGAACCTGAATTTAAAGTAGTATGATTGGTCATGTGCATCTGTGCTTGTTGGCGTCTCCGCCAGGCTACCCTCGCAGGTTGACCCACGTGTGCCGCGTCGCCATCCGCAGAGTCATGGGCAAGAAGCGTCTGCGTCATATACCGTCACTGCCGCTTCCGGAAGCCATCAAGAATTTCCTGCTTCACCGAAACTGACAACCGGGGCTTCTTGGCTGTCTTTAACCGTGACTTTTCTCACTCTGGCGAACACTATTTATTTCTAGTTGAATGCATTTTATTACTGTATTGACTGTCGGTAAAATTCGTGGTTATGAATGTATGTATGTGCAGTATGTAGTCACGCTATACAATTGAGCTAAGCAATCAAAAGCAGTGCAATCATCAAATTAAGTGTGGACCTGGAAGAAAAGTGGCTATGGGGAAGCTCAGTTTTATATATACATTACTTTGAAATGTTATCGCATGCTCATGTAGCCATGAATGTTTTTTTTTTGTTTTTGAAAAGCACATTTAATACTATGCTAAGGTCAATGGTTATGAAAGGTGCAGCATATCACTTTTTAGTGTGTTTACTGAATGTGTGCTGCTCCGACTCTTCTTTTGTATGTTGTCTTGTCTGTCTTATTTATATTCAGTAAAACCCATCTTAATGCTATCTTTGCTACTATTTGTTTTCGTTGTCTAAATTGACACGGATGGCTCTCGGCATCACCAGGATGAAAAATAATTCTTCCCAAGTAAGTTGGCATTCTTTGTTTTTCTTTTTTTGGGGGGGGGGGCACTTACTGAGATTTGCTTCAACTCAACATGCAAATGTGAAATTGCTCGTACCACCCTTACAGAACGAAAACCCACAATGGGCACAGAAGCGACATGAAGCTGCCTCACAATCATTTTATTTTTTTTAATTACTGAAAAATCAAGCATCTCTTGAGACACTCTTTGCCTGAATAAGCAAAGCAGCCCCAGAATATAATTTGGCTTACTTCTCCATTTATTTGAATTTATTTATTTAGTTTTTAAAGTTAATTATTTTGGCATTAAAAATATCCTTGGCGTTAAAGATCTTTCTGGTTTACAAGCATATTATGAGTTCAATGATAACTCGTGCAAATATTTTAAGACAGACACTGAAGTACATGGTAGCCAGCAAGTGGAACAATGTGAACAGTGACTGGCACGTTGCAGTCAGCGCTGAATGCCAGAACTCCAGTTCCATTTCTACAACTCATCAAAAATCGGCGAGATGCTTGTCTGCTTGGTGGCAGGTCCTCCAAGGTCTCTAGATGGCACTGTCTTCCTTCCGAGTTGCGCCACATCACTTGACACTCTGCCTGTCTTCTCTTTTGTGGGCTTCCCGTCCCCTTCTGTCTCCCCGTCATCACTCGTGCACTGCCACTCATGTTGAAAGAACTCTGCATCTGTCTTGAAGAGGCACAAAGTGACACGCTCGCCGGACTTTTTTAGGACGGCCCAGACACGAAACAGGATCAGCAACTCTGCACCAGTGCTGAGTGCGTGGTTGATAAACCGCTGTTTTCCTGTGGGAAGGCTTCGCTTTCAAACAGGTTTTATGAGGCTGCTTGATGTGGAAGCGTTCATTACAGCTAAATTAGAGGGCAGTGAAGAGAAATGCAGCGAATGTCGAAAGGAAATTTTTGGGTCCATTTGTGAAAAAGTCAATCCTCTTCAAGGCTCGTTGTGGATGACAAACATTTAATGTTGATAACTTCTGCGGGGAAGTTGTACGGGCTAAAGAAGAAACCGCAGGCTGTGATTCATCATTGATGATGTTCCTTTTGTGGTCACAATAGATTCAAAACACCTCGTGGCGGAAATAGCAAAGCAGCCCCGGAACAGAACAGAGATCAGGCTTTACGACACCGGGCAACGTATTTTGCTACGGAATTGCCTTGATAGTCTTGCAATTGTATTGTTCACCGTACAGATACAAACCCTAACCTATGCTGGATGGAGCAAAGCGACCCCAGATCATAAACGGGCCAAGCTTTCTGTCTCTGGTCAGTACATTTTGCTCCAGAATTAATCTTAGTGATTTCATTGTACCCTGTGCAGATTCAAGACACCCCGTGCCAGATGGAGCAAAGCAACCCCGGCTCCTGATGCTCAATGCTGCTAGCAACAGGGTTGGAGTGGAACTGCACATGCTTCCAAATGCTTCGACTGTACAGGCTGCGATGTACGTACTGCGATCCCAACCGGGCTGCTCTGATTGTTTTGGAAGACACAACATGACTAGCAGGCTCACGTGGTCTTAACTTTGCCTTGAGGCATGAACCGATCAAGCCTTAAGCCATGAACCGATGACAGGCAAAACGTCTTCGAAGACAATCACAACAGCCCCATTGCGATTGAGGTAACATTGTCACAAGTTTGCAAATGAACTCGATCGTCTCGACTGTTTCTGGTGTGTGCAGACTACCAAAAACTGGAGGGACAGGAAGATATTAGGCCTTGCGCAATAACATTGGCCAAACTTGCTGTTAACCACACACACACACACACACACACACACACACACACACACACACACACACACACACACACACACGCACAAGATTTTAGAAACGTATAAATTGCGTTTGCAAACTTGATTACTTTTCATTTGTGCTGCTCTCATCAAGCCGCCGTTTTGAGCGTACACTAACTTGTTACCGTTTGGTAATTGTAATTTGGTAAATGTGCTTTAATTCGAATGATCTCATTCCAAAGGCAGTCCGGAACTCTTCGTTTCACCCCAATTAGAGCATCACAAGAACACACACACACACACACACACACACACACACACACACAAATGCATGCACGCGGTTGTTCTGCTGCAATTATGTCATGAAGCCCCTTTTTTTTTTCTCTCACCACATAGCAAGCTTGGTGGACTTTGTCCAAACAAATCGTCGAGGTCCCATTTGCGAAAAAACTCCGGACGACTTAAAAGTGAATATGTCGTGAAGCGTTCCAAGCGAAATATCCTCTTTCCGTTTGCGCTCGTGTCGCATCAGTTCAAGCGGCGTGGATTTAGCCGGCCTGGAAATCTTGCCCATTATTTTTCATCCTGTAAGTCTGCACGCGAGAGTGACGGCTCGCTTCCTGCTCTTGATGCGACACGAGGCAAATTCCTTCCACTTTATTGATCTAATTAGAAAGTATATAGTAGGGAATAGGGAGACTGCGTTTCAATTTAAAAAAAAAACCTCAAAGCGGCTTAATGAGACTTAATTTGACTGTTTTCCAAAAGAGCCAGTAATAGTGAAATGCGGCAGGAAGGATGTGAAGTGATTGCCTATGTAATGACTCTTGCCGTCTGTAACGCAGCTCTTATACTTAATTGGTTCCCTCCCATTTGACTGCTGTCGTCGTTATTGTGCACGTAATAAAGTCTGTCCGGTATGGCCGTTCCCCTGGCACGAGTAATGATGCTTTATAAACAAAAGAGAAAAGTGTTGGGAAACAGCTGCGGACGGGGGGGGGGTTAAACGCTTTTAACAAGTGCCATTTCCAGTGGTGTCAATGTTAACTACTGTAAATTAGAAGTAACCCGTCAGACATGATGAATAGGTTGGGCTCCCGCGGTCGGAAAACAAACCCAAAACACGTGAGCGTACCTTTCCGCTCTGGCCGCTTTCATCAGGCGGCTAAACGTTTGCTGGGATGAAGTCGGAAGGCTCCAGTTGTTTGTTTCGTGGCATATAAAATCATTTCGCTTTCATATACTCACCTTTGCCACTGACATGTTGACAGCGTATTACACGTTCATGTTTTAACGTCTCTAAATATTCATACTGCCTGATACCTTGTAGTTGGCGGCCATTTTATTGGAAATGGTGACGACGGGACGACCGTTAGAACGTTTCGTGATGTCCCTCGAGAGACGTTGTGACCAGGTTCGACCGTGTTAAGCGTCTCACTGTCAGCTTCCCTCCTCGCTCTGAGGAATCGTCGTTATTTTCAAGCTTTTGGTCTTGTGGGGTCGGGAGGGGCGAGCAGGCCCCCGTTTTTCCATGCCCGCAAGTTGGGTCTCTGGTGTGGGGTTCCCAAGCCCTCAGGAAAGCGCAGTTTACAACATTCCCACAGTGGCGGCCACTGGACGACGTTCTTCCTCTTCTTCGGTCGGCTGTTAAGCTGGGATTTTGGCTTGGCCGTCTTGTTGTCAGCGGTTTGGGAAGCTGCCCAACGCTTTTGAAGGGGGATCGGGGGGGGGGGGCAAGTTTGAGGAGGAAGAGCACCCACCCCTCCTCCTCGCAATCCCACCCCGAGACCTTCTCACTCCACGGTGCATGGCAAGCTTCGCAGCTTTGGTCCACGTCCACCCGCTTTCCTTGCCGCGGGATCTTGGTTGCGGAAAATCCTCCCCATGGGTAACTCGAGTCGACGGAAGTAGTTAAACATGGGTGGTTTACTGTCATGGACATTGTAATGAGGTCATTAAGGAATCCATAGACTCGCCAACTCAGGGTTACGGCTAACAAAGCACCGGATGTTTGCCTGTCGGATGAGAGGAAGTGTCATTCATTTCAAGGTAAAGGCAGTGGGGTTGGGGGGCCATGGGGGGGGGGGCAGCCATCAGTCACTCAATATATTTCAATTCACACATATGTGGTAACAGCTTAATCGACGACATCCATCCACTTTGTAAACCGCCTGCTGAGTAGGTCGCGGGCAACTGGAGCCCATTTCAGATGACTTTGCAGGAGAGGCAGTACGTGTACGTTCTTGGGCTGAATGAGGTTGAATTCAAATATCTGATTATTTTTTTTTCTTACAATGTATTTTTAAACAAACGCGAGCAATAAATTCTTTATCGGGATAAACAATAAACACACACGCACACACAAAACTCCAAGTGCGTCATCAAAGGATGAGTAAGCACAAATCAACTTCAAATTTGTGCCCCGAGCTGTGAATGTGCTTAGAACTAATGATCCTCGATATTGTCCCATGCACAGTAGTTGTGCAACTCTTCTTATGATTCCATATGTGCATGGATGTATTATATTGCCCCCTGCCGGTAATTTTTGGGGGTGGCAGGAACGGATTAGTGGCATTTACATTCATTTCAATGGGGAAAGATGATTTGAGATATGAGTGTTTTGAATTACAAACGTGCTCACGGAACGGATGGAACTGAACTCTCGAGGCACCACTCACTTTGCATACAAGCAATTCAAAAGTCCATTTTCCTTTCTACAAAATGGCTTTCAAGATACTCGTAGGATGCGTTACGTCATAACATCATGAGTGTCAAATTTGGATGACGTCAACTTCCTGTTCTTCGATTCCATAGAGGACGCTGCGGCTCCTTTTGGCTTGTGAAGCATTTACTGGGAGTGTGTGTGTGTGTGTGTGTGTGTGTGTGTGTGTGTGTGTGTGTGTGTGTGTGTGTGCGTGTGCGTGTGTGTGTGTGCGTGTGTGCGTGTGCGTGTGTGTGTGCATGTGTGTGCGTGCGTGTGTTTACGAGCTCCCCGAGAGCATCTCATGCATTCGATTTATGCCTCGCCAGTTATGTTTAGTACATCTGTGCAAGCGACGCCCACTCAGGATATAGCTCACCTCACGAAATGATAGAGGACGCTATCTCCAGTCGACCGCTAACAGGAGATACGTTTCGCGGAGTTTGCGACATGTATAAATCAACGGAGACGAGCTCCACTGCTGTGCGCTCCTGCTGCCAGGTACCAATTAGCTTAGCTGGTCTCTTTAATCGGCCGCCTGCCTGAAAGGGATGCCACTCCATGCCTCCTCTCTTATTTTCTCACCCGCCGCCGCCGCCACACCCACTGATGAAGGGGCAGGGGTTGGGTGATCGGTGGTTGTTGGGGGGGGGGGCAGGGGGGGTTGCTGAATGCAGCAGGTGGACAGGTGGTGGACCGTGATGAGTAGTCGACAAATTTTTTTTAATCACCAGGTGTCCTAATAATATGCCTATTACGGTACTTGTTTTCACATTACAGGACACTTTAGCCTAAATTAGCTGGTTTTGGGGGGGGGCGGCCTTGTCTCATGTGAGTGATCCAGCCCTCATCCCAACCCATATAACGCTAATACCGAGTACTTGCCGCTTATGGGCCGCAAAAAAGCTCACCTTATGGTAGCTTCTAGAAAAACAGCGTGGTTTGTATTTTCCCTCGTAAAGGCAGCACTTCATCAGCAAGCAGCCACATTTGTCAAGGAGTGTGTGTGGATCCATGAATGCATCAGATCCAGCTGAGACATCCGCAAATAAAAATATGGCCCCGATGTCATAGAACAATCAAGTACACTAAAAAGTTTTAAAGCAGCCTTATTTTTTTTCTTTTTAGTCACGCAGTTGAAATTGTACAAAGACATGCGGTGAACCGCTACAAGTTCAAAATAAGACACACAGAGAAGGTTACATCAAATTGAAAAATAAAGTACATTTCAGAATTGAACAAAAAGGCACAATCTTCAGACTTAAACCCCACCGAGCTGATTTGGGATGAACTGACAGAAACATGAACACAAAGCACACACACAATATTTGATTTTCATTGTAGAAAAAATGTCACGAGTGTGTTCGGCTGTCACACAACATCTTCCCAAAGGAGGATATTTTAACGAGTCAAAAGTTCCAAATGCTTTTTGCTTTCTAGATTCATTCCATGAGTTCTTTTGAACATTTCGTTGTACATTTTGTACTCACTTATGGGAAGCAAATGCTCGTTTAGCCATCCAACAAAATGCAATGCAGCTCTGCTTATACCTTTGGGCTTCAGTGTTGTGTTTCACCTCTTTGCGCTCGGGTGAAGCCACCACCAACTTTTTTTTTATGTATAGCCACCTGGGGAGAAATGATGTCGCGGCGCTTATTGTTGCATAAGAAGCGGCTCTTATTTGTGGGGAACAGGCGGAGAACAAAAGAATTGAATTGGTTCATGTAACATTCCATTTGTGCACAGTGATTTTTTTTTTTTTTTTTGCTCTCCCTAAAATGTTCCTTTTCGAATCGGACGAAACAACATTCAGAATTCATTCGTGTTTTCGGGGCAACTTTTCTCCAAAGAAACCTGTTTTGGATTAGCAATTTAGTCACTGTTTCCTGGGAAACATCGGGGCGTAACTAACCATTCAAATATGAGAAGATGAAAGGGAATCTGTGGCTTGCCGCGCACCAGAAAATCTGACAGAAACAATAAGCCCACGTTTTTAACAAGGCTGTTTATTTGCACGTGATATTGAGCAGATGGATCGTGATGAGTCACGCGGCGAGAATACGAAAAGCCTGCCGCTCGGGGCGTGAGCGCCCATTCGACGGGGTTCAAGGAAGCCACGTTCCCGCGCGCGCTTCTCACTCTATCGCAATAAAAGCTGGCAAGCGGGTCGCAACATATCACCTGGGCCGCTCGGTTTACATTTCCACGACAGCGGGCTCCTATTTCAGCTCGTGAGTTGTTTCCATGTCGACCAAGTGGCCTTGAACTGCGTTTATTCCCTAGGGGCGATTCAGGAGGAACTTGTCGCCATCTGGTCAATCGAAAAACGATTTCTAGTTTTGTTTTGTTGTTGTTGTTGTTGCAATGGCGACCGCAGGGCATTGCAACAACAACCAGCCCAGACTCTGACAAACGACAGACATTTTGGTTTACATTTCCACGACAGCGGGCTCCTATTTCAGCTCGTGAGTTGTTTCCATGTCGACCAAGTGGCCTTGAACTGCGCTTATTCCCGAGGGGCGATTCAGCAGGAACTTGTCGCCATCTGGTCAATCGAAAAACGATTTCTAGTTTTGTTTTGTTGTTGTTGCAATGGCGACCGCCGGGCATTGTAACTACCCGAAGCCAACCAGCCCAGACTCTGACAAACGACAGACATTTTCACCGACGGAGGCAGCACTTCCTCACCTCAGTCCAATTGTCAATTTGTGTCGCCGAGTGATTCTCAAGTGTGGAGTTCGTAAAATAAAAAATACTGCCTAAGCACAGTTCAGTTGGATTTCACTTTTAAGTTCACACATTTGCATTTGGTCTTCAAGCGCGGTTTGATTTTAAACAATTATTTTCGGTACAGTTTTTCCTTTTATGATCTTACTGTGGATGAGACTTTTTTTTTTTTTTGCTTTGTTTTGTTTGAATCCATTGCAGTACATTTATGAAATAGGTTCGCAAAATAAAAAACACTGCCTAAGCACAGTTAAGTTGGATTTCACTTTTAAGTTCACACATTGGCATTTGGTCTTCAAGTGCGGTTTGATTTTAAACAATTATTCTTGGTACAGTTTTTCCTTCTTTTATGATCTTACTTTTTTTTTTGCTTTTTTTTGTTTGAATCCATTGCAGTACATTTATGAAATACAGTTCAGTTCTATTTGCCTTTTAAATGCAATGCGCTTGTTTTTAATCTTTTGGAACTGATTTTGTTCGGTCCACTTTTTATTTGCTTAATTTATTATAATTGGAATCCCCTCAATTAAAATGATTACATTTAGTCTGAATACCAGAAATAATACTTTTTTAAAAAAATCTGTTAATTCACAAAAACCTTTGAATTGTTGAATTATTTACAGTCTGCGGCTCGTCCCAACCCCAAAGTAAACGGCGTCGCGTTTAGGCTGAGCTTTTCGAGAGCATATTTGCGTGCACGGCCACGACGATAATGAACCTTCACGCTTTGGATTGTGTGTGAGTGAATAGAGGAATGAAGTGCAGCCTTTTTTTTTTTTAAGAGATAGTCTTGACTCATACACCATCCCAGAAGTGTATTGTATGTATTATACACAAAAGTTATGTCATATATCCATCCATCCATTTTCTAATACTCTTATAATAATAATAATATTAATAATAATTATGATTATTATTGAAGCCGACGTGAGTTGCTCAGTGATACCCCCCTGTCCACAAAAATAAAAAAGAAATGCCAAAAGATACCTCCCTCCACTTTGCCTGAACATGGTACAGTCCAGGTCACCTTTACTATAAAACGCTTTGGTTTAGTCTACTACTAGTTTGTCAGTTCGACCTGGAAATTTACCACCTCTCAGCTTAAGTGCTTCAATGCCCAAATCTGGTAAGCCCGCGTCAAAATAACATGACTTAATGTTACACATAAGAAATACCTCCCTATTTAACACCATAAATGAAATTGAGAACATTCAAAGCAGCTTTCCAAATCTATCAGGAGATTTTAGCGTTGATTTGATTCTAATTTTGTCGTTGTTGTTTTGCATGTTGTTATTCTTTTCATGACTCTTATCATTATTTTGTTATGGAATATTCTATGAAGAAAATGTATATTAAACTACGTATTAAGAAGTCATGTCAAACTCCCATATCAATCCTGTAAACGGATCATAACAGACATGTGTCCCGTTCATATGTATATTTCAACCGAAATGAATTCTCCGGATTGTAGCCTGTTAATGAAGCCAAAAGATACCTCCCTCCACTTTGCCTGAACATGGTACAGTCCAGGTCACCTTTGCTATAAAACGCTTTGGTTTAGTCCACTACCAGTTTGTCAGTTCGACCTGGAAACTTACCACCTCTTATCCCAAGTGCTTCAATGCCCAAATCTGGTAAGCCCGCGTCCACATTGATCCATTTGTTTGCCCAAAAAGGTTCCTTGCCATTGACCTCTTTTCCCAGAACAAAGTTGTGACAACTAAAGACTTGCTTTAGCTTAGCATACGCTTTAGCTTAGCGCATGTCTCAAAGAGACATGGGCTTCTCCTTGGTCAGCTTCACAAAAAAATGTTCAAAAGCAAACATTGTAGACCTCCCCTGATGGTCCAGTACTCTTAGTTAGATACGTTGCCTTCTTTTCATAATTTGATTGAGTGTTGAGGAGCCTCCAACGTGCGTTCATTTTTTTGCGTCGAAATGTTTGAAGGTAAGTGCTGCAAACATGCTGCAGTTGAAGCCTTGTTTTAAGTACTTGGCGATAGTTCTGTGTGTAAATCACTTCAATTTGCCAGGATTGTTGGCAACGCCGTTTTCTGTGGTGAGCCGAATTACAACGCGCTGTTTTTATTTTCATTTTACTGGGACTCGAATGGCTGATCTTTGAATTGTATCCAATAAGCATAATTCAAATTGCAGGTCTGTAAGGGAGCGTTTGATAAACTGCGGGGCAGTGTAAACAGTGACAAGACACATTTTGGAGGACGTGGATGCGGTATTGAAGCCCACGGGCCCCACGCCACGTTGGCTACCCCTGCTCTCGTCAGTCAAACCCTCCCTACACCTGATCCTCAAGTTCATTTTAAAAGAGGAACTAAAAGGCGTCCCTGAGGAACACCGAGACCTGAAATGAACCTGAAAGCAAGTTTTGTTTTTTTCCCTGTTGCTCTTTCATAACAATAAGACATTCTAAATTATAGTCTGCATTCCACATTGTGGCTCTGTACAATACTCTGTACATGTTGCATGCACACAATAAAGAAGAGGAGGCGAAAACAAGCAAGAACATCCCAATCACCCGCCAAACGAACAAACAAACACACATGGATTTTTCTGCATGCAGATCCAGTGAGAGGAGGACACGTCAGAGCTGCGCAACCACACCGAAGGGCAAATTCAACATTGCGCATCATCATAGCTGAAAAAAAAAAAACACTCATCCAGCTGCGGTTTCGTCTTTCCAGTTTACTGCCACATCTGTACCCAAACAAGTCCACTTTTAGGATCACCACGCATGTCAACAGTCACTTAAGGACATCTCCTCAGTCCCTTTGTGTGATGTCAGACTGCAAAGCATTCTTTGGGACATCAAGTCGTGTGTGCCATTTTGATCGGCTCTGAAGATGTCGCACATGTCTGGTTTCAAAGGTTGTGCTCGCTCTTCACAACTTAAAACGGTTCTACGGTCGTTGTGAACTTGCTGTTCTCTCACATGGAGCTGAATGGCAAAACTTTCAACATGCGTTTGAGCCACGAATGGGCAAGACGTTTCCTCTTTCGATTGGAGTTCGGTAATTGTGTCATGAAAAACTATTTGCCCCCCCTTCCTGATTTCTGTGTTCTTTGCATATGTTTCACACACAAAGATTTCAGTTCATCAAAACAATTTTAAAATCATACAAAGACAATCCAAGGACATGCAGTTTCTAAATGGCAATTTAATTTCTTAAGGCACAAAAAAAAAAACAACAATCCAAACCTACCTGTCCCAATGTGAAAAAGTAATTGCCCCCTGAAGCGAATAATGGGTTGTGCCACCCTTGGCAGCAATAACTGAAATCAAACATTTGCGATAATTGGTGATAAGTCTTTTACATCGATGTAGAAGAATCTTCTTTGCAGAATTGCTTCAACTCGGCCATATTGGAGGATTTTCTAGCATGAACTGTCCATTTAAGGTCACACCACAGCATCTCAATTGGAGTCAAATCTAGACTTAGACTTGGCCACTCCAAAACCCTCATTTTGCTGTTTGTTTGTTTTGTTTTGGGTTTTTTTTTTTTTAGCCTTTTGGATCATTGTCCTGCTACATGATTAAAGAGCGTTTAAGTTTGAGGGCGCAAACTGGTTGTCGGACGTTCTCCATCGGAATTTTCTGGTGGACAGCAGAATTCATTGTCCCATCAATCACAGCAAGTTGTCCTGGTCCTGAGGTAGCAAAGCAGCCACGGACCATCACACTGCCACCACCATGCTCCACTGTTGGCATCATGTTCTTTTTATCAAACGCCGTGCCATTTTTCACCCCGCATGTAACGGGCCGCACATCTTCCAAAATGTTCAGTTTTTGACTCATCAGTCCACAGAATGTCTTGGGGATCATCAAACAGCAAACTCACCGCAGGAAGGCCCGATCCGAGATTCAAAGCCCCGAAACGCAGGACTGCGAGGCAAACATGCTCAGCGCTGCTTTGCCGTGCCGCCCGCACAGATAATCAATCGCACTGAGGATGGCTGTTGATGGAGGCCAGGAAGATGCCGCTCTCACCTGCGCAACACCTCGCTCACGCTCCCAGCGGAGGACCGAGTCCGTCTGGCCTCTCTTCGTGTCGCCGCCTAATTCAAAGCATCTTGTGGGGATGAGCGTAGGATGTGACTGCAGAAAAGAAAAGAATCATAACAGGAGGATCAAAGAAGTCGTGCAAATCTATTCCTTCTGGACATGGCGGCTCTCGGCATCAAACAAAGGCAATCCAAAGTCAAGACAGACTGAGCGCAGGGCGCGGACGGAAGGATGAAAGGAGAAAGAAGAAAGTCTCGAACTCTGCAGCTCATGAAGCGGCTCATCGGCCGCACGTGCGGCCCGCTTGATTTACACGCGGCTCCGGCAGCTCGCTTCCAAAAGGAGTTCACCTCCACCTGCTTCCCTGCGAGCGGGATCACACCACGCAGCTGTGTCAGCTCCATAATTCTACGGTCAGAGTGCACTTTGCGGTCTAATTTAGCGGAACGCTTCATGTCAGTGTCTTCTTTTTTTTTTTTTTGGAACGCGAGACAACACGCAGATGGCCCGGCTTCTCTCAGGCTGTATTTCCATTTGTGTACCACGCGTAGAACCAAACTTGATCATCCTTGCAATCGAATGATGTCATGAAAGAGATTTCCATTCTACTAGCGTATCATAAAAAAATCAAATCGTCAAGCGGCAGCGAATGGGCCCTGGCTCCCACTTTTTCTTGGCAAAACGCTTCACAATTCGCGCGCGTGCCCTCCTTCAACTTTTGGCTCGTTTGGGCAAATTCCCGAGTAAGAGTTTGTCAAAGTACGACACCTGGACTTTGTCCTGTTGAAATTTTGGCGTGGCTCCACAAAAAAAATGAATGGCATGACCACCCAATTTCTTGTTCATTTGTGAAAGTGGTGTCGGGTGTTTTTTTTTTAAATTTTTTGTAACCCACTTTTAGGTGGCAAATGGTCAAAATCATCATCAAACGTTGATGCCGTGCGCCACCCACATTAGACGAAGGAAAAAAAAAGTTCCTCCCGAATTTGCTCTTGAGGATACCATGTGGCCGAATTCCCCCACAGAGATTTTTTTTCCCCCAACATTCCAGGAGGCGCTAGTGAGTGAAGCTAATGGTGAACAATGAAACAAAGTTTTTGGCCACGTTAAATCCTCCCAGAACCGATCACATGGTGTAATGTAAATATGATTATAGATGATAACGCACCGTTATGCGAGGACGTCTGTTCCCAAAGCTGCGCGTTGAGCTGTTTATTCTCGATCGATGCAAATCCGTCACCGCGTCGATTTTTGACATTTAGTTTTGAAAGGATGCTGCCGGGGCCGATCCAGAAGACAAAGCCGCATAAAACAAAGAACAAAGTAAGCGGCAAGCTCTAAAGAGCGCATTGGGCCACACTTGAACAATGCTGAATGTTTCGAAACACTTCAAAGAATGGCAGGATTAAAAAAAAAAAAAAAAAAAAAAACATGAGAAATCTTGGCTTCCCTGGCCAAATGCTTCTCTGGAGAAATAACAATTTGAATTCCCACAAGTCATTGAAAAGCGGCCGCAATGAGAAATGGTTTTCCAGATCCCAGATCTGGGTGACCCCGATGTTTGGATGGGAAGCTTTTAGTGTTCGCCGAAGGTGCCGCAAGGGCTTGAGATTGTCACTTTGGTTTGCCATTTAAGAAACGCGAGGCGTTTACTGTCAATCAGAACCTCCTTCAAGTTTCTCTGAAACAAAGAAGTTGTTGTGTGACAGTTTAGAGGAAGTCGCCCTAGTTGGACGATGGGGCTTTTTGAGATCACCGCAAAAGAACAGAGCAGCTGAGTAAGTCCATAACTCAACCGCAAACACAAACTCCCATGTCTATAAAAAAAAAAAAAGAGCCCCCCCCTCCCCCCCTGAAACCCGAACACCCAAGGGTGACACTTAGCTTTTGTGGTTTCGCTTTAGGAAGGAAAACCATGCCGCAAACGGGAAAGGATGACACACTTGGCTTAAAATTAACACGAGTGGGCTTAAAACATGCCCGACGATCCGAAGCGAGATTGATCGCTTTTTTATTTTATTTTTGTGTATTTATTTATTTTGGGTCAAACTAAGCGGCACAGAACATCGTGAGTGTCAGACGGCCCATCACTTACAGCCACTTTGCTGCTGTCGTAAAAGCATCACAAACCGATTTCAAAAATGCACGAGAGCCCGACATGACTGAAATAATGATTCCCCCAAAACAAAAGTTGACTAAAATAATATACCAACGTTAGCAAATTGGAAGCAAACCGTTCTTGAAAAGAAAACAGCGATATGCAAATGTGTTCATCCGCGTTTGCGTGGATAACTCGTGTTCTGCAATACGTGCGCTGCAGCCGATCCTGGGTGGCCGTTGCCGCCATTTGGAAACCCCACCACGGCTTCTCGCTGCTGTTTTTTTTTTTTCGCCTGAACTTATCGCCATGTTGTTTGGAAGGGCGCTGCGGACCTCACAGACTGCACTTAGAACAAGTGAGAAACGACACGGAGGCCTTAGGAAAACCTCGGTTAAGGTCATCCGTGGCAGCTGGCATGCAAGGCGGCCTACAATAATACACAGCTCGTCCCTCTTGACGGCCATCAGTACACACTTGTACAGTCGTGGCACGGCAACGGCGCACGCTTGCGCTGACATCTCCAGACAGTGAAAAATAAACGGAAAGAAGGCGGGGAGCGCGCATAATGAATTCCAGTGTTGTGAGCAAAAGGAAAGCCGAGCCGAGCCGTCGTACGCAACAACGTCCGCGCGCGGACTAGTCGTGTGTCATAAAGTCGAGACCTTAGCACGTCTCCGCCGAGGAGATGAATGAAAGCCGCAGTCGTTAAAATACTTCTGCGAAGACGGGGGTGCTTATCAAATAATACGAACCACATTGCGCTATTCTGGATTTTGGAGTCGGGGGTACTGGAGATAGATAGCGCTACCTTTTCAAGTGCGCTTTGATGTCTGGACCTTAAAACGCAGTTCTGGGAAAATGAAAGATGTCGACTTAAGGACACCGGAGCTCTGGCTTCTGTATACTGGTGGCTCGAAATATAAGTGACCTGGCGCACAAGATTTAAGAGCTACGAGCCGTCGTTTAGGCAATTTTTTTTTTTTTTTTTTACAAGATTTAAGAGCTACGAGCCGTCGTTTCGGCAATTTTTTTTTTTTTTTTTTTGCTATGACTTGCCAGCAAAAATTTGAGATCCTTGTGCAGTACGGGCAGCAGTAAAGTCAATTCACTTCCCAAGCACCAATTTGGCAGATGGTGAGCAATTCTTCAAAAAAAAAAGCTGCTGGTCGCCACACCGTTGAAGTTTACTGTCAAAGTAAACATCAAACAAAGAGAATCACACATTTGTATATTTGAAACAAACCGACAGCTTTGCGTTTGATGAATCCGTTGATCTTAATGCTAACAAACAACGCAAACCGGCACAGGCAGGCTAACTAAGATGGAGACAGCACATTCAATAATACTCACCTGCATATTCTTTATCCTCTGTGAACAACTATTATTACAAGTTACAGGGGATTGATGTCTGCATGTATGTTCCTGTGTCTCTTCTATGACACACGAACCCAAACGGAGCAGCGCAATGTCCGTCGAATTGAAGCCAAAACTGTTTTATTCTTTGCATTCCATTTCATGAAGTCAGCTCACAACCTGGACCCCCGTCAGACGGTATGAACGCGGCGCCGTTTGGCTGGTAGTGTTGCACAACAAAACTTCCCCCCGTGTTGTTGCCAGGCCTGATTAGACCTCAAGACGATGGTAGTGCTCTGTAAAAACACCAATCACCATTTCCTCATAACAAAGTTAGAGAGAGCGATGGTCAGGAGGGGAAATATTTTCCATGCCGGTCTTTTCATTTTCCACCCCAAGCTGTCTTAACAGCAGCAGACCAGGGCATCCATTTCGAAGACGGAAGCCAAGGTCACTCAGACCAGTTGAATTCTTCCTGCTGCTCTAGCAAAAATATTTTCGTTTTGTTACTTTGACTTAGCTAATTGGGGCGGTTGGTTTGATTGGAAACATAAGACAGTGAGTGATGTTAAACAGGCGCACTTTTTTTTTTTTCCTCCATTGAGAAAGTTCATGTATTGTGTAATGATAGATATTTTGGACTTTCAGATCACACTTGAAATATAATGTTATACTTTCCGTATCTTGATGTAGCTGATATTTCATGTTTCCATGTTTTCATATCTTTGATATTAATAATTTGGCATGCTTGCTATGCCTTATTGATGTGTTTTCATGGTGGAGACGACTGGAACAGTGAATTTTCCTCGTGGATGACTGAAGTATCTCGCTAGCTTGCGGGCTACCTAGCTAGAGAGTTAGCTAGTATCTGTCTTGCCGGTTATCTATCCACGTATCAATCTATCCCTCCCATCAATGTGACTTTTTGGTCTCTCTATTTTATTGCATCCCAGGGGACTGATGGCCGGACCCACATGGAAGAGGAGCAGGGCGCCAAATTTACCCAAGTGAAGTGGAATTTCACTCAACAACCATCTGGTAAGTTTTTCAAGCTACGAGTCGTGAGAGAGCTCCTGAGCTGCATCTGCTGGTTCAAGTACAGACTGACAAACAGTTGATTTGTGAAAAATAATCATTGAAGCAAATTGTTACATGTGACATTAACATTGCTCGCAATATGTTCCAATTGCTCTTCTGGTGTGTGTGTGGTTGACTCGAAATGCCCAACGCAACAAACCGAACCGGATTAGCATTATCGAAACAACTTCCAAGAAGGCCCAATGAGGGCAAATGACTCTTTAGGAAATCACTGAGAAACACAAATGATGAAAGGATGATCCCAGTTTTTATTATGTCGTACCCATAAAAATAGCGACGAGAAACAAACATCGCCGTTTGGTTGGGGAGTCACCGCTGGTTGACATGACGACACTGCTGCTATATTCCAAAAGCTATTGCATCTGCATCACAAATAAGCGTCGGAGGTCTTTCTATGTGCACTTCAATCACGGATCGCATAAGCAGGTCCAGAGTCCGGCCGCCTGACACGGCCGTCTGTCTTTGCCATTTCCCTCTGATGTTCTCAGTCACCCCGCCCTCAAATTCCTCCAGCATGTCTCATTCCTTTTTGCTGCGGGCCAGGCCGGCTCCCCCGGGGCTCATCTTCAGGAGGAAATTATTTTTCATTACCACCAAAACACTGCGACTTTGGCCGGCTTGGCCTCGTGGCCCTCGCGATGGCCGTCCAGGTTGTAAGGTCATACTTCCTCCCGCCCGTGAGGTGGCACTCGGAAGGTCATCGCGTGAGCCCGTTGTTGACTCCACCGAGCAACTTGGGGTTGTATATCACAGTAAAGGTCCTAAATGGACTTCTTTAAAGTCATGGGGGTGTCCAATCCATCTTCACCCAAGCGACGCTTGTCAAGCTTTGTGGTCATTTTTGACCATAATGGCCCTCAAAAGTGTTGTTTTGCGTTGGACTAACCTCCATTTTAGGATTCCCGGAGACATCCGTCCCTCTTCAATATGCTCTTATCCTGTCCCGGGGTCACAGACTGCTGGAGCCGATCCCAGCTGACTTGGGGCAGACAGGGCGGGGTACACCCTGGACCCGTTTAAGGCACATCAACGATTGCTTTGGAGCAGTTTTCCCAAGTTTCGGAGAAAAAGCTGAATGAGTTTTGCTTTGGGAATGTTGCGACTCATCAACGTGGTTACATGGTTCTTGTCATTCAGGTGACTCAGCAGTAATGTTCGAGACTTCGTTGATCACAGTGGCCACGCAGCGCAAACCGAAATAATCAGCTCGCTTTTATTGTAAGTTTCCTCAGAAGGGCCAAAAATTAAACAAGGAAGCAGGAGGATGAAAAGGAAGGCCCGAGAAGAATTTGAGTAAACGTCTGCTTCCCGAAGCTGCAGGGCAACCTGATCTGCTAATCGGGATGCATTTCTGTTGGAATCCTGAGTCACTCTGGCCTGCAATTTGCTGGCGACCGCTCCTGGGTGGACCCAGCCTCTTGCCAAAAGTCAGCTGGGATAGGATCCAGCTCACTGATGAACCAAAGACGAGGAAATGGCTGGATGGATGGATGGATGGATGGATGGACGGACGGACGGCCGGCCGGCTGGGGGCCGGCATCACTCTGACCATTAAAGTTAGCCCAGAAAATCTCATCTGTAAACAAACACAGTGCAGCTCAACCTCTAATATGCGGACGTCATGTCTAGCCAGGGACATCTCACCCGTCGGGGTTATGGGGGTGTTTCAACACCTACACTTTTCCTGAAGACAAGGGTTCAAAGTCAGTTTTCCCCTGTCACCCTTGTCTGCGTTGTCCATTTCTGAAAAAGAAACCCGTGATGCTGTACTTTCCTCAAAAGAAAAGAGTAAAGGTTTGACATTTGAAATATCCCTGCATTCCTTTTCTATGCAGCCTGAAGCCAGACATTTAAGCTGAGTACCAAAGGAAACCAAGAGAATTGCGCCTGCTCTTAAAAGCACACAGCATGAGGCTAGACCGCCTCTTGAGGATTGAAGGTAACACGTCATGGGAAATACAACGAATGACATTTACATGGCAGTGTTATACCACTTGATGGTACAGATATTTCAATACAAACTGTGTAGCATATGTAGACAGACAACATAATAGTCATATAGGCATATATTCTTTATCCTCTGTTAAAAATGATTGTCTCACTGCAGGTTACTGAATCCCACACATTACAGTCGTTGAGTCAAAGGCTTCATTTGTCTGCCTGACGGTGCAACCCGGTGGCCAAGTCGGGCACACCTGAAGGAGCTGCAATGAATTCCCCATGACGCATACTATTTCATTCTTTACAATTCTTTTGAGTATGTTCTTACAATGTCTTTTTATAAAGTACAATATCGACATTTTTTGTGTGTATGTTTGTTTTGGGGTTGGAAGACTGGAACAGATTATTGGAATGGAAATTTCAAGGTGACCAATGGCGCGTCATGGACTAGTATGGGCAGTTTCTGAAACAAAAATTTACTTTGAATTCTGACTTGGCTAGTGAGAGACTACGGTGCCGTTCAATTTATGTACAAATTCAAGCAGAGGGAAGAACTTTGTTGAAGTGCTTCTTGTGAAACCAGAGCTCATCAAATGTTTGGGCAGCTTGCTATCTTCAGGCCCTGGACCTGATACAGTTTTTGATTTCTTCCTATGATTTGGATTCCTTTCCCCGCTGTGTCTTTTTGTGTCCTTCTCAGTTTCATTTCGCCTCAGTCATTTGCCCCCGGCCCACCCTTCCACCTTCCTCGGCTAAATGTTGAATCACAATGAATCATTGATTCTCGTTTTTCGCTCATGGATGTTTAGTTTTTTTTTTCCCCCCGCAACTCCTGGGAATCTAATTTCCTGTTTCTGCTCCCGTCAACTGATTGATGTTTATGTTTAACAATCTGTTTCTGTTTTCCACTCTTTAGACCTTCTTTCCGCCAAACCCAGCTCTTTGTCTCCCCCCCCCCAACCCTCCGATTTGCTCGCCATTATCTACACGGAATATTTCGACGTATCGAAGGATACAAAAGCAGATTGAGTAGTTGGCAGCAGTTGAACCCGTTTGACAACGGCAACGCCTCCAATATGCGTCTCGAAATGCGACGTACACATCAGGGCGGCGACTTGAAAGCCTGCCGCTCGGTGAATGCTCTTAGCTCTCTAAAATGCCTTCCTTTTTTTTTTTTTATCAGACTTCAAGTTCCCACTGAAGGTGAGAATGTTAAGATGCACGTCGTGCAGCGTGTTCTGTGAGGTTCGGGCTCAAATTTGCATAAACTCAACTGGAGCCTCAAGGCAAGGTGGAATCGGTTCACACTTTGAGTCAGCATAATGCAATTATTCCTCCGTAGCAACCACTAATTTAAGGGGATTTTTTTTTTTTTGGCGGCGGGGGAGTCAAGGGAAACAGATGACTAACGAGAAGGCCTTCCCAAAATGCTGGAAACAGAGAATGATAAAAAAAATAGCATATTCAGGTTCAGGTTATACTTTCTCCTTTAGGATTTCGTATGTTTTAGTTCCTGTGGCAATTTGCCAGATCAACATCCATGAAGTGCTCGTTCATTCGTGCCGCAAAGAGCCCCGCGTCCGAATCCCGCCCGGTGCCATCCCCGCACCGGATTGCGTGGGAGGATCTGAATACTGCTTGTTGTGTAATTCAGATTTCAACATTTCTTTTCTCAGAGCTCGCCCGCAATGTTTTGGTGCATGCGGAGGTACGATTGGCGGGGGGTAGGTAGCGCTCCAAAGCCCCCCCTCCACCCCCACCGCAACTGTCAGCCGCTCATGGAAACCAGACCTTTAATTGCTCTCAGATGGCGAAGCGTTTGGTGTGCGAGACGCCGAGTGTGACTGTGCACTCCGCTTGGATTCCTCCATTACGCCAACCGTTGCGTCTAAATGGGCGTAGGGGGAGCACGTCGGGCCCGGGCCAAATATTTGCAACATTGATAACAAAATACGTTTCCGTGACAAATTGACTTTCGGTTCCGTGTTTGGCTGTCGATCAGACGAAGAAGAATGTTGTGATGTTTGTGTGCCGCTGAGAAGCAAAGTTGGCACTGACACATCAAATTGTAAATGTTGACGTGAAAAGACGCATTATTGCTTCTCGCCATTGCAGACTTTGAGCTTGAGGCATCGCTAAATGACTCCATTGGTCTCCAAGCACTTGACGGCATACCCCAGATTGGTTCTCTGGGTATGCGGTGTCCGATGTTTGGGGTGTAGCATCCCGCTCGAATGAGGGGCGGGACAAACCTAACCTTGCGAAAGCAAGTTGCCGAAATAGCGCGGCCGCGTTTTCGCAGTAGTAAGCAGTCAGAGGATATATGACGAGTCAACAAGAGGCTGAGCTTCAACACGAGACGTCGTGCGTGACTGTTGGATCCCCGGGAATTGTTCCAATCCATTCAAAGCACAGCGCAATTCTCGCCACACCCACCGTGGAATCTTCCAAAACTTGGAAAGTCCACAAGGGTTCTGGCACGCTTCCAAAATTTTTTTTTCCGCAATAAACAATAAGCTTGTTGCACTTTTATTGAGGGAAGAAACGATCAGAATTTTTTTTTCGCTATCCCCAAATGAATGATCGATCTATTCGTTGTCAAAAAATATCAAAACCATGAAAATATGTGTGGGCCATTGGAAGAAAGGATGCCGGCTGATTGCGGGCTTCAACAAAACGCTTTTTAAGGGTGATGGGGTGGGGGTCAAGAATTATAATGGGGCGCATGTTATTCATGGGAAAACGACATGACTTCTTGGTTGCGTGAAGATGTTCTGCTGACTGATGTGAAGGAGGCGATTGTGCGAGCCATGCGGTGACAGTTGAGCACTTTTGCGGAGTTAAGGCTTCGGTCTTAGGCCAAGCATTAGCATTAGCAAAGCATTAGCATTAGCATGAGCAAAGCATTTCCTGTCCCATTTTGGAGGCTGTCTAAATTCGATGATTAGCTCATTAAAGCTCCGATTGAACAACCCGACTGGCAGTCCAAGTCATTCTGAAGTCTTTCGTTTCGCTTTTTCTGAATGGACGCCGAGTTTGCGAGCTCCGTGTCGATTGGAGCGAAAGGTCAGAATCGAACGAGTGGTTGATTTCTAAAGAAATGGAATACAGATTCAAATTGCGATGAAAAGTTCGAAAGAACAATATTCATGGACGTTGGAGCGAGGACAGGATGAACCTCGCAGCTCTGTGATTGGTCCTCCATAGAAACGCCGTGACAACTCCCAACTCGAAATGCTTGTGTGCTTTGCTCTGTTGCGATGGGCCGTTAGTCGAGTTGATTTGGATCGTTTTGCTGTCGTGCTAACCCGAGTCTTTGTTTCCTCGTGTCTTTGATCAGGGGCTAATAAGAAACATACCCCTGGCCCAGTTTAGAAACAACTCCACAGTCCTCGATGATGTCGATATTAGATGAAAGAGGAAGTTCATAAATCATTTTAGGATAGGATGACTTAAAAAAAAAAAAAAAAGCGGGGAAGATTCGCGTTATTTTAGTGACGGACAGCTTCTTGTCTGTACACCTTGGCGTTTTCCCTCCACTGGCCACCTCTTTCTCTTGAGATCCGATGCGAAGGTTCTTTTTCGCACCGTGGATCATTCAGCACGTGTCACCAGAGTGGACGCATTCATCCGCCCAGCAGAAAAGAGATCATCAGCTCTTTCCCCACAGTCGAGCGCCGAGTTGGCCGATGATGCTCGGCGTTTGCATTCTTTGTTTTTGGATTGGCGCTTTCTCCGTACTTGCCGTTGCTTTCACCGTCTCGCTCCCTGCGTGCTCTCTCCTCAATTCAACCCTCTGGAAAATGTGCCTCACCAGCTCGATTTGGACACGGCCTCCCGTCCGGCGTCAATGCGGAAGGTCGTCGAGAGTGTGAAGGTCCGAAATGAAAGCATTCCTTTTCAGTTGCAAGTTCCACGCTGGACAGGGTCCACCCTAAAAAAAAAAGAAGAAAAAAAAAAAAGAAAATGCAGGAGAAAGGATGAACAGGCTGAAGTTGTATTTTTTTTTTTTCCCCTACCTTGATGATCGAGACAACCGGGTCAGAGAACACAGAGAGATGAGACTATGACAAAGATAGCAGCTGGTCTTTAGGAGTCTCTGCAGTGACCTGAGACAGCTTTTTGAAAGTACGATCCCATCCGTGTGTGTGTGTGTGTGTGTGTGTGTGTGTGTGTGTGTGTTTGTGTGTTCGTCTCAGGAATCCGTCACAGACTGAGGACATTTCCATCTGCTTTCAGTGTCCTCATAAAAGTGACCTGCAGGCTTCACGGCGAAATCGTCAACGTTCCGGTTGGTCCGCGTCCCCCTGAAGCGGGCTGACGCCAATGAATTTTCAGGGAAATACACATCAGAATGATCCGGTCAAAATGTGAAAGTTAAACTGAAAACAAAAAAAAATCCATTCCATAACGCTGACTATCAATTTTTAACGTGTGCGTGTGATTGTGTGTGGGTCTAGGGGAGTGCAATGTATTTATATATTTTTTTTATATTTTTATACTTCGACGCACTTGGGGGTGGAGGCTCCTGCAGAATTTCGTTGTAACAAGTGTGCAATGAAAATAAAGTATTCATTCATTCATTCATTCAACTGCAAAAATGGCTAGAAGTCACTTTGACTTTGACGGGAAAAGTGCAATCGGGCGCAATGTTGGCCGATTTTGGCTTTCTGTGCCCTGTCATGCCGCACGGATGTCGGGCACGACTCCCCGTTTTCGCACCAAATAAGAACTTGAGCTGATCGGTGACATAGTTGGGTGTCTGCTAATGCATTCCTCGCCGTGTGAAAAGCTCCACCGTTTGAAATCTGTTTTTTTGCCGAAAAGACGCTCTTGTGCAAATCGGCTCTCGTCGAATTGCTTGCCATCTTTTGTGATTAAAAAGAACATTTTGTTCCGTCAAAAGGAGTCTTGCGCGGGACGCCGAACCCAATACTGCGACACTCCTCCCGTGTTAGTCCGCCTGACGGCATGAATTCTTCCTTCCTCGCCATCGCGTGGAGGTGACCGTTCTTTCCGGCGCCACCCTCGACATACCGAACCTCTGCCGTCAAAAACCGAGACAGCCCAGATCCTTTCTGTAGCTGCTGTTTTTCACAAGCCCAACACAACGGTGTCGACAGCGCGACATCCTCTGCTTGCCTTTTATACTTTTGCCCATTTGCTTTGATTCATGCGTGCGCAGCGCTAGAAGGACACGGTCGCAGTCACGTGCTGGGCCTTACACCTGTTATCCATGTTATAAGTGCTTTTATTAAAGCGGAGGCTGCTTACAGCGCCAGGCTTTTTTGGGGGGTTTTTTGCAAGCCCTGCGAGCGAGAACCGGCGCCCCTGGAGGGCCTGTTTGCTTTGGGCCCACTTTACCTTCCCGTGATGCCTTTCCCAGACTCGCTGCCTGCAATGAAAACAGCGCCGCTTCTTGCCTTGAAGTACGATGGACTTTCATTTTTACGATAGTCACCCAAAAAACTGTCGCCGTGCGTGGCGTTCGATTCGTGATGTGACCAGCAAGCCCCCCAGCCCCTCCCTCACATCGTTTGTGTAGTGAACTGGCTCAACCTCAGCTCCGAGCCATACTTGGTGTAAGGCTAACAATCATTCCTATCGCAATGCTAATCTGCTGTGTAGTCAAGGCTAACTTGTGCTCTGAGCTATCGCGTCAATGTGCCATGACACTCTAATGGCCGAGTGCGGATCAAAGCGGCCAAAAGATTGCGCTCGGCCGCCAAGACGGATCCCAGAGGCCTTTGGAAGCGCGATGCTTATCATCCTCGGACGCAAACAAACGCGACGCACGTCGCAGGACACGACTCTGGAATGAAGCGCTGTTGTTGTTGGGCCGCAAGACTTTGCCGTGCTTCTTCCTCGCTGTGAGCACGCGTGTGCATTCTGGCGCCGAGTTTTGCTTTCGCTCTGACTTTTTATGTCGCTCGCGACAATTCAACTTCAAACCCGTGTGTTTTGTTGTTCTTACAGTAGGAATATTTACGGCAAGCCGTTTTCAATTTCCATCCCTACTAATTATTTTTCCCACCCACCCCCGCAGTTTAGAATAGCCGTTATGTGTCTTAAGATGTCTGTGATGTGTTTTTAGCAAAATTCCCGGACGGTTAAGAACACCCCATTAGTTGTTTTCAGGAGACTAATCTGAAGTATAGTTGGTGCAGCTCTGCTTACCTTTTGGCTTTGACATCTGGCTCACAGTTGATGCATTCTGGGTTGGTTTGACTCTGCTTTGCATGTTAGATTCTTTTAAGATTATAAATTGTCCCCAGTGAGAATGTGTGTGCGTGAAAGGTTGGTAGCCCCACAAGTGACTGCCAAGAGCCAACTCGGTTTAAGTGAAGATTCACAACTGTCTATGGTTGTGTTCACCAGGCCACCCCGGGCAGCTTGTCTGTTGCTCCATCGTCTTGTGTTGATTTTACTTTTAGCACCATGACAGCACACGCCCTCTTTGTTTTGGCCGCCTTTTCCACTTGACACACGTGCGAATAGCATTGATTGCGCAACGCCGAGCCTCCTGAGCGGATGAATTGTGAGACAAACAATGAGGCCAGGCTGGCTGTGACAGGACCCGAGCAGACCCGAAGCGTGGAGCGTCAGCTGGGGTTGCGCTGTCTTTGGCAGAGAGGAGCCAGAAGGTGCTGACAGGGCGGCTAAAAAAAAAGGGTGGGGGGGGGGGGGGGGGGGGGGTTCGGGGCACTCCAGAGTGGTCCGGTCTGGCTGCTTCTGTCTTCATCACTCGTTCAATGCGGCAGAGCCTACGAAAACAAACCCTCAGTGAAAACTGATGGTGTGGCCATTGTTTCTTAAGGTCGATTATTTAAACTTCTAATTACCGAATACAGTGACGACTTGAGATATGAGTGACCCGGCTCAAGAGTTTTTCAAGATATGAGCTAAGTCCGCTCTATGGTGGCTGGGAACTGCGCTCACTTCAAGACAAGCAGCAGTTTGGAAGACGGTCATCAAAAAAAGAAGCTTCAAGCTGTTGGTTGAAGTTTACGAACAAAGAGTATGACGCGTTGTCGGTTTAAACAATCACAAAAATTTGCATCTATGTTTTTGTCTCATTGCCCTTCAAGCAACAACTCCTTGATTACAAATAGTGGAGCAACACGTAGACAGACAATATTACGGTACTTGCAGGTCTATATTCTTTATCCTCTGTGAAGAACGACGCGCTACTGCGGCTTACTGAGTAATTGAAACAAAGTCCTTCGCATGCCTCAGTACGTCTGTATTATCCTGCCCCCAGGTGGCCAACATGTTCACACCAGAAGGCGGAGCCCATTGTCCAATGAGATGAAGCAAAAAACGATTTTATGCTTCACATTCTGTTGTGTCTCTCCAAATGTTTTTATAACGCACAATATTAGAGGGCCATTTTTCTTTCGAGTCTTTACGACGGCATTTTGCCAAACTTCGAAGCAAGCAAACAACTGAAATCAAATTGACCTCACTATTGTTGCATTCCTGCGTCATTCTGTTGACGTTCGAGGTAAAAGCACGTTGCATGCCCCAATGCTGGCTGCAAATTAGCATCGCTGTTCATCGTCACTTGTTGGGAACGGCTTCAAAATAAACACTCGCGTGTTGATTTGGCTCGGATTGGAGCCTACATTTCACTACTGGGGGGGGATGGAGGGGTGAAGAATGCTAATATAATTATCGTTCAATGTTCGACCCGTCATCAAACCATTGATTGGGGTCGTGTGGCTTTTGTCTCTTTTCGTTTAAAATTACAACACATTTTCCACATCCCAATTTCAAAATACAATGGCTTTTGCATCGTGTAAATTATTCAAAATTCCAAACGCCCGTTCTCACTTTCTTTTTTTTTGGGGGGGGGGGGCGGCAAGCTTCACCCGTCTTTGCTTTCGAATCAGCTGCTTGTGAAGAAAACGGCCCCCCTTCTTGCTTTCGTTCTTTCTTTTGTCAGGAGTGTAAACAGGTTTGCCGAGAATTAACTTTGTGGAGGACTTTGGGAAATAAAAAGCGCGTGTTTGCGAGCACCCACGGGTGGATTACGTTCGAATCCACATTTCTTAACATTGTTTGCATTTTGCACCTCACAAGTCGATCTTTTATGGGCAAATCATGATCAGATTATGTCCAGTAATTCATGTGGAACGAATAATAAAGACAGAATCCATTTTGGGGCTGTTCGTGCGAAAATACGCGATAGGGACACCTCATTAGGTACACCCGCTGCCTCCCCACTACCCAAAAGAACTGCGTGCCTTTAAAAAAATATATATTCATTTCACTTGGGAATAATTCAATGATTTACATGAATTTCAGCCAACTTTGTGCAGTTTTACACAAACGCAGTGCATTTTCTTAAGAGCACTTTTTGCTAAAAGCTTGATTTAATTTTTCTTAATTCCTTCTTTTTTGATTCTTGATCGATGTAATTGTCCATCCATTGCGCGTGCTAAAATAAATGCAAACACCCCACTTTTGGTCATGAAATGAGATGTGGAAGACTTTTGAAAGTGCTTCCGTGTGTTTTTGACAGTAGTCAGCTGAGCTTAAATAGATCCAAACGCGTCCATTCATTCACAGGCCCGGCGTGGGCCTGCTGTGCCACTTAATGAGCGGCGCAAGTCCTCAACTCACTAAATAGTGTTTTGTCAATATTAGCGGGACTACTTGGAAGAGGGCTGGGCGAAGGTGGGGGTCTATAATTGGACACGTGTTTCCCCCCCATTCTTTTTGTCATTTGGAGATCAACCGATCCCTTTGTAATTGTTTTTTAGCAAGGGTTCTCAAGAGGCTCCTTTCAGAAAACACGGAGGCCCTGGAGGTATTTAACGCGCGCCGCGGTGACGCGCAACGTCACTCGGTCACCCACGAGCGCGGCGGCCTCCCGCGCCACCTGCTCAAAAATCACCACACCGCGCCATGGAGGACGTTCTGTTCGATCTGGACCAAGATGCCTCGCCGGATTTCGCCTTCTGGGGTCAGATGGAGCAAAACCTGCAGTTCCAGACGCAGCTGGACACGTTGCTGCTGGACTGCGGCGGCGGCGCCGCGGCGGCCGGCGGCCAACTGTCGCCCTGGTCCTCCTCGCTGGGCTGCCAGTCGGTGTTCCCCGAGGCGCAGCTCACCTTCGCCGACTTTGACGCGCAGTCCCCCGGCGACGAGGAGGCCGACGACTTCGGCGCCGACGAGTCGTCGGAGGCGGCCAAGCGGCAGCGCGCGCGCCGGCTGCAGGTGTCCCAGCAGCCGTACAAGGTGCAGAGGCACGCCGCCAACATCCGCGAGCGGAAGCGGATGCTGAGCATCAACTCGGCATTCGAGGAGCTGCGCTGCCACGTGCCGACCTTCCCGTACGAGAAGCGGCTGTCCAAGATCGACACGCTGCGGCTGGCCATAGCCTACATCGCCCTCCTCAGGGAGATCCTCATGTCCGGCTGCGACCCCAAGTCCTACGTGGACGAGTGCATGAAGAGCGGATACAAGAACCACACTAACGCCATTTGGAACACGAGTGGTGAGCGATCGTCATCCCTTTCTGCCTTCCCAATGACAATGAGGCTCGTTTTTTTTTTTCGTGTGACGCAAGACAAATCTTAGCGGGTCCTCGGTTTACGACGCGCCTGACCTCCGTGCGTGTGTGTGTGTGTGTGTGTGTTTATTCTCACGAGGCAATTTAATAAAAGGGAAACCATTTTGTATACATTTACGTTTTTTTTTTCCATTCAGGTAAATGATCAAAACAACTATCTTATATGGGGGAAAAAGTTTTTTAAATTTATTTTTGTACCTAAATGACATTTCTTAGTGCGCAATTTTCCAGTGCAGGAAGTAAAAGTAAAAAGTCACCAGAAAAATATACACTCAATTTATGCGCAGATACCTGAAAAATCTACAGTAACAAAAGTACAGTATAAATGTTTTTGGGTATGTCACTGAGGATGTAGGTTGACCTTTGACGCATTATTGTGAATGTTTACAAAAGAAAGCTTGTCAAAAATTAATTGAAGGATTAGGTGCAAAGAGGAGTTTTGTGATTAAATGGAAAAGTCATTTCAAGTCGTGCTAGTTGCAAACTTCCACTCCCAGGTGTGTTTCCTTTATTAGTACTCCAGATTTCATCCAATCGTTTTCTGGCTGTCTTTTCTTTTTTCTCTTTTTAACCCTACTCAAAAAATTCTGCTCTCGAGTCTCTCTTTGTGGCCATTGAGTAGTAAGTGTGCCTCCATATAGAACTCATTAAACAGTCATTGAAACGTATCAAAACTCACGTTTTTTGTTCCGCTTTTGTGTCCCCAGACCTGACAGCTCGTCTCTCGTGGATAAAGTGGGATTAGTTGAGGGCTGTGGGGCACCCCCCCGAATGCGGAGATCTCCGTCTTGCTCTCTCCTCGACATCTGCAGACTTCTCACTGGGTCGCACGCACCTCAGGCTTTTAATATTGTAATTTATGGTCGACTGGTCATTGAGAACCTTTGCCAGCGAGGCCTTGGCGGGACGGAAAGGCCGTGGGCATTGTTTGCCCAAATGGATGCCACTTGTCACATTGCAGCGAGAGTGAGTGAGAGAGGGGGTGGGGTGGGGGGGCACGCTGGCATGAGACTTCCGGGGCCCTTCCATCCCGCGCTGGAGTGTGTGAGAAAAGAGTCTTGATCATGTAAATGAGACGACAGTGAGACCCAGATGACGGCACGACGGCAGCTTGTCGACACTTTTGTTCGTTTCTCGCCTCATTTATCTATTTATTTATTTATTGAAACCTAATTATGGCTAATTTATGCTTAAAAAAACTCATGTGCACAATATTGCTCGCCAGTGCAAAGGCTCTTTTGGAATTGTTGTTTATTGTTATCCCGAATCGTCTTTTTGTAGGCTGTCGCATGCACAGAAATGGATCCATTTTGGTAGGGGTTTGGTTGTATTTTCGGCGTCCCAAAACCCACACCTAGTGCTACGAACACCTGTTTGAATGATCCCCACCAAAATGGTTGCGCCTGTCCATCGTAACAACCCAGGAAGAAAAACTCAATAGCCCATGATTGAAATGTAACAATCGGCCATTTTAGTTCGGAGCAGCAGATGCCAAGACTCATCCTTTACCCAAAGTCCAACAAGGAATATCGCCTCTTGGGGGATCTCAAATCTGCTCAAATATGTTGCAATTGTGTGTATTTTGGTATAAAGGGTTGTTTGTATATTTAAGCATGTCTCAAAACCCCAAAATAATTCACTCGGGAGCTCCCTGGCTCCAGTTGGAGCGATATACACAAAATTGGGTCCCGTATTTTCCGCACTGAAAGGCGTACCTTAACGCCTTGCATTTTCTTGAAAGCTCACAGCGTGCCTTAAAATCCGATGCGCCTTGTGTATGGTCATTACGGCAATATTTCGACCCCAAAATGGCTCCTTGCTCGAGACGTGCTGACAACGCAGAGTTCAAACTGAAGGCGATCGGTTACGCAGTTGAACACGGAAATAGAACAGCGGCAAGAGAGTTCAACATTAATGAGTCAATGTTGTAACTTGCTGTTGGTTAAATGAACCGTGTCGCCGCTTTATTAAATAAGTTTTACTGACATCTGATCGATCTGTTGGGGTTTCCTTGAGCATAGCTCCATCTAGTGGATGCATTGTAGATTACGTCTTCTAATGCGATGCGCCCACCGTATGAAAAAATTACAAAATAGGCCATTCATTGAAGGTACACCTCATAATCCAGTGCGCCTTTTAGTGTGGAAAATACGGTGCATCATAAGAGTCTATCTGGAAAAAGCCTTTTGGGCCAATTCTAGAGGTCATACATTAACAAACTCCTGCGAAGGAATTTGTGCAGAGGATCCCCATTTGGAAGCGATGGGAAGCACTAAATTGCCGAGCATTTTTTTTTTGCTTTTGCCGTCTTATGCCAGCCGGGCGGAGCATCAAAGTTTGATCATTTGTTCACCAACAAACCCTGATTATACTTCGAAAGAAAGTTATTACGAAGGGCACGTAAACGGAATATTCCGAGTCAGTGGCCTGATTTCAACAACACCTTTGACAAAAGTGACGGTAGCCAGATGAACCAACGAGCAGCGTGGCAATGTTTTTGTGGACCTTGCAAAGAAATCTCGAGGGCGGAAACTCAAGCACGTCGTTGACTGCGACGGTGCACTTTGTCGTCTTTTTCAAAAATTGTTTTTTTTTTGTTTTGTTTTTTAAATGAAACATCCATTAAAGCTGAACGTTTGCACGAATGCGTTTGGATTGGTCTATTTCAAATCCGCTGTCGAGGAGACCACAGTGAGTCAAATTCTTTCAACGTGAAGAGCGGCGGGCTTCTTTCTTTTGTGCATTGGGCTCATTTATTGATTCGCATTCAGCCCAATTTGCAGCGAGAAACATGCGAGGCAGGTGTGTTTATCGTGTCTAAGTCTGGGCCTAGCCTTTGTAAATACAATTACATGCATCACATCCTGCTGGAACAATTTACGTCTGCTTCGAGAAATGTGTTCAACAGACCTGCTGTAAGGTCACATAGCTACAGTATCTCTCAAAACAAAGGAAACGTCTTCCTCAAAAGGGGCAATACTCACTGGAGCTCACTTGATTTATAGGGCGGATTACCCTCAAAGCAATCCGTTTTCAAAAACGACAGCGCTGAAACGAGCCAATTTTGAGGGGGCGCAACCGCCCTCTGTGTTGTTTCGCTCAACCGGTGATGATGATGAACGCTGCCGTTAGCCAGCTAGCTGTTGAGCTAACTAGCTAACTGCTTCCGACTCGAGAGCTTCACGGCGCGCTCTCGTTGATTTCATTCACGTCTCCCATTTTTCGCCATCTACCAGATGACAAAGTGTACATTGTGTCACATTTCTACTCCAGCCGTGTGTCGGGTTCTTTGCGTTTCATGCTCGCTTGGGAAGGTTTCAAGAAATCGCTTGATATGTAGCTAGCAGAAATGAGCAACGGGACAACTAGCCTTCCCCATATTTAAAACAAGAGCGTCAGAAAACACCGGCTCTCACAGTTTTTATTTTTTGTTTTTTTAATGATTAACTGGCCATGCCAAGTCGCTTGCTCGTCTCGGCTCCAACTTGCCTTTTGTCAACTCCATTGAAGAAGATGACACAAGAGCGATTGTTTTTCATCTTCTGGCCAAAAACAAACCTAAAAAAAATGTCAGGCTTGTTGAAAAGAGATGAAAAGCCCGGACTAGCGGTTTTCATTGCCGACTTCAGGAATTAGGAATTTGTTCTCGTAAAATCGTTTGGCCTAACCCACGCGCTGCTCATGTTTGCCAAATGAATAGTTGAGAGCACTTGCGAGGCCAAGTGACACAGTACCTCAAGGTTCATTCCTGTTGTACTGTACAACAACACTAATGGAATGACGCTTATCCAATCAAATTGATTGATACACACAAAAAAATTCAAAATCTACATCAAGCATGAAAATCCCTGTTGCGAAACCACGTCTGTCCCTCCGAAAGAAGAAAAACGCTGACTCGCCAGAAGCATCGGGCTCCCATCACCATGGTGACCCACTGTGTTGGTACTTTAAGAGCTGTGAAAGCCTTGTTAAAAAGCTCACCTGCTTTTCTCATTACAAGGCTTCACAAGAGCACGCATTGAGCCTCCGCGAGCGCGCCAAGGCAAAAATGCGGTGTCGTCTTCAAAATGTGTCCCCGGGGGCCTGCATCCAAGGACCTCCAGCGGTGGGGGGCCGCGCATTTGAAGCCCTCTGGGATGAACCCTGGAACGTTGAATGATTCCTTGGATGATTCGAGTAACTCAGGCCTCCCGGCAACCACGGCAAACACACTACATGGAGAGAAGTAAACACCAACCGCCTCTCGGATTCGATGAGGTGTTAGAAACGTGAGCTTGCAGGGCCATCAGTCTCCGCCTTAAACAGCCTGTCAATGCAGTTCAGGCAAGAAAGGCCTCTTTTTTTGGTGGACATGCAATGAATCTGTTCCAACAAAACTTACAATAATGAATGAATGAAATTGGATGTAAATAATTGAACCATTTTTAATCACACGTTTTGCTCCAATTCAATGGACATTGTCCTGCTCGTTTTGGTGTGCAACCTTTGGCCACCTGGAGGCAGTATAATACAGACATGCAAATATCACATGGAGACTCCTCATTCTTTAGTAAGCTGCCGTAATATTCGCCATTTTTACAAGCGGTAACCGTAGGCTGTATCCTGAAACCTCATACTTCCAAATTTATTCATTTTCACATTTCACAAATTGTTGACCAACGTTAATGTCTTGCTTTCCGTGACAATGCAATATTAATGGCTCAACAACCATCTTTTTTTGGGGGGGCTGGGGGCTCCTGTAAGCAAATTGGAGATGTGGGTGTGGCATGACGTCCGATTTCTGTTGCTGCCTGAGTAACTGAAAAGTGTGAAAAATGTTATGGGTTCTAACATTGGTCCATGTGGCACCCCTTTAATTTTTTGTGTAAATCTTGCACACTGAATCAGTCCCATTACTTTTACCGTGACTGTCAAAAACAAGACTCCTAAAGATCTCCATGACGTGCAGTCGAAATAAACATCGCAGGCTTGAGAAGACGAGGATATTTTTGGTGACACAGGTGACATTGAGTGAGTGACAGGGGAGTGTCAAGGCCTCCTCTTTGTTGACATCTGCCGATCTTCACCCCGCGTGTCCTCAGCTCAATCAGCAGAATCAACACGGCTGCTGTTTGCCCACCCTTTTGCTTCGAGCCCGCCTCCAAAGAGCCCGAACTCGGTCTAAGCACGCATTCATTGGCGCGGCTCCTCTCCACTCGGGGTCGGCGGGGTGGGGGGTGCACCTGGCCGTGGCCCCCCATCATGGCGCTGTGAAAGTGGGAGCGACCGTCATGCTAACCTTGGCACCCGGGTCACAAGTGCAGCGCTAATTACGCGACATTATTTGTGCAGGAGGCTGCAGCAACAGCACCCAAGTGCACAGTCCCTCTGTCATTTGTTCAACAAATTCACTCTGACCCGATCGACAAGTGTAGCACCCTCCCCCGTTCTTCGCGTCCGGTTAAAGTTCAGATCCTGGAAGTAGTACATCATAATGGATATAATGACTTTATAAGCAGAATAATTGCTCCACAGACACTGTTTTTTGTAACTGTCAAGGCGGTGAAGTGTATTTGAGTTGATTGGGGTTACGTTGCTGCTCTCTTACGGCACCAAAGCCAAAATGAATTAAAGCGGCGAATGGCGACGACCCTGGGTTTTTTTTTTTCGGGGCATATCTTTGCAAATTTTGGACGGCCCTTCGGTCGAGGATGCCTGCTTTTTGCGGCTCAGTTGGAGAAATTTGCCAAGAGAAGTTTATCGGAGGACACGCCCTGGAATTCACCAGAAAGGGCTGCTTTAAAATTTACACTTTGTGTTTCCTCTTTACAATAATTACATCCACCAAATGTCACGTCAATGGATAAAACTTTTGTAGGTTGTGCCAGGAAGTGAATTTTTACCAGCACTTGGCACAATTGGTGAGATTTCCTGAATGTGAGCCCCCCCCCCCAAAAATAATTTTTTTTTTTTTAAAGAAGGCCACAGAACATGGTCCATACATCTGCCCCTACATAATAATTATCAGGAGTTTGTCTCTTGTCACTTGACACTTCTTGCAAATCACCGCGACTCTCAAGCCGCTTCTGTCCATGGTTGACCAATCCTGAACTCACCCCCTCCCCACCACCACCAATTTTGGCCTGGATTGTAAACGGAGGTTACGTCGAGTCTTTGCTGCATGCGTACAGATTTTTGCTCTTCTGCTATTAAAAAGTGAATTTCAAATAATCTGGAAACCATTTCTTGATAAGGGTCATTCCGATATTTTTGGAATCACACTTTGTGGCATATTTATGGTTTAAATATAGGCCACATTTTTAGGGGTGTGTCACCACCTGTGTGTTTTTTTTTTTTTTGGTACTATTCTACTATTGTCACCTTTGAAGGGTTAATGTAAAACGAGACGGTCTTGGTATGTTGGCTGGATTGGATGGCCGTGACTCTGTAGGCCAGCAAAGCTATGTCGTATTTGGGGATGAGGGGTGGGGCGGGGTGCATGTTTATATGTGTTTAGGAGAAGGGAGGGGTGACTATGCCCCCCCCCCCACCCCGCTTCCACGCAACCCCCTCCATCTTCACGTATCAAAGCAAACGCTGACAGTGGGGGTCCCCGCCATCCTGGGCCCCCTTCCACGCAGGAGACAAAGCAGTGAGTCCGCATGGCATTAAGCGAAGCCTAAATGCTTCAAGCTGCTCCCCGGTGCCAATTAAAGCTTTATGAAAGGGCCCCTAATGCCATTTCAGAAACACCTTGTCATCAAGCCCGAGCTAAGCGCGGGTCGGAACGAATGGCCGCTCGCTTACAGTCGAGCCGAGTGGCCGGGAGTGTCGATTTATTGGCCGACGGGTACCTGCCTGTTGTTTCATTCACCGCCGAGGCCTCCCCTTAACACGAGACCGTTTTGGTTTTATGTCACGGCCGCTGATGTCGAATGGCGCTTTCGCGATATCAAAGGACCGGGGACGTTTATGGCGGCGCATTTAAAAGCCGGCAATGTCTTTTATTTGATCGATTTATTTTTTTTTTTCAATCCTGCGTTATTGCTTTGACGTGATGTAATCCTCCCACGTCAACCGATCTCGAAATTAGCTTTGCAATCAAGGCTGACGCGCGAGTTGTTATTCTGGAATGACTCGGGTGAGTCACATTTTACTGGAAAAGCAACGCGCAGTAAAACAGACGCGTCTCTTTGTTTTCGCCTCACAAATTCGGACACCCAAACGCCTTTGCAGACAACCAAAAGCCGAATGCTCTCGCTCCGGGAAGGGAGAAGACGGTCCGTGGGTGTGAGTTTCGGGAGCCCCTTTGGATCACAGCGCAGAGGAATTTGAACAGTAATTAACATTATTCTTGTGAAAAACTGTTTGAAAAAAGTCAAAGAAGCACACTGCTCTTCCTCCTTTCAGTCTCTCCTCCCTGCCCAACTCACCCTGTCAAAAATCACACTTAGAAGAGGATTTGCTTCACCCAACTCGCTTGATTTTTGCCACGGTGAGCAAACGCCTCAAGATAATCCCTCGTCCTGAGTTTGCCGCTTCGCAGCCAAGGGTGCCAAGTGCGCAACGATCTTATCCCCGAAAAGATTGCCCTAACGTCTGTGGTGCGTTAAGACCGAGTTTGTCCTGATCATTGAGTCCAAAAACAGGTTGGTGCAGACAATCTGAAATATGAAACGCCTTTCGAATATTCCCCACCAAGTCTTCCCTGGAGTCCCGCGGAACCTTTTCGGAAACACTCGAGTAAAATCGAGACATATGGAAGTGTTCGTTCGTCTTCATTTTCGAGTGATCACATGAGATTTTTCACATGAACAATATTTTATGATGACAAAAAATAATAATAATAATAATAATCTGCCTTCGAAAGACTGACGTTTGCCATCCTGGTTCGGGAAGAGGCAAAACTGGGAGAAAATCGGACGGATTATCGTCATGTGTGTACCAGACTGGACTCCCACCACTCACTCTTGAGTCGGGTAGATGGACAAATGTCTGACGATCTTGATTTGTATGATCAAGTCAAAGGAATGTTTTTTGACAGCATGCGATGGTCGGTAGGGATAAAACTAAATAAATACTGAAATAAATAAATGACAAAATGGTTGACGTAACAGCATCCGCGAGGCCGCAAGTAGCTCGCAAAGCGATCGGGCTGCCGGTAATAGACGGTGTGGATCGTGAGCAACGAGAAGCAGCTGGCGGCTTCCTCCGCGGAGCGTTTGGGCCGCATCTTGAAACACTTAAAAGACACACGCAGCAGAGGGCAGCCATGAAGAAGAGACAGGTGGAGATAATCAGGTGATAATGTCCGCGCAGAACGGGCGCACGCATCGGCTTTTAGATCCCCCGGCCAAGAGCGTTCGGGGGGCGAGGCTCGCCCGCCTTTTGCCAGGGGTCGAAGTCCAAGCCCAATCGGAAACGAGTGATGGCGGCGAGGCCGACAACGGTAAAGGTCCATGGTCGGCGGGCAGCTCACAAATCATCTCTTCCGTAACGTCGCTCACATATGCAATGTGTTCCTCCGTCCAGTTCAAAGTCTTCCGCGATGGGCCGTCTGGCCTCGGTGCGAATCGTCGGCACTTGGGGTTTTAGGTCTTGCTGGTCTCCATGTTGTCATCTTTCGCCGCCTCTCGTATGACTCGTTTCTTTCTGGAAGGCAGCAAAAGACCAAGTGGGGTGGGGGGCGGAGGGGATCTCGTGCCTCACTTTCGAGGCACGAGATGTCGTAATGCTCCACTTGAATTTGTTTTTCGTCTGACAGATCGATTCTCTCATCTTTTGCTGTCCATCCAATACCTTTGATCATCCAGGTATCCATCCAGCCATTATCGAGCGGTCTGTCTGTCCGTCCGTCCATAATTCATCCAACCGTCCTGTCCCTTTCACATCTTTCAATCTATCCTTCCTCCCATCCATCAATCCATCGTCCCATCCATCTGTCGATCATTCCATTCATCCATCTTTGCACCCGTCCATCAAACCATCCATTGGTCTGTCATTCCCTCCACCCATCTGGTCATCATTCCACCAACCCATCATTCTCTCATTCCATCCATCATCAGTGCTCCATCCATCCATTGATCCTTCTATCATTCAATCTAGTGTTCACCATCCGTTCATCCATCCATCATCATTGCTCCAACCATCATTCATTCATCCATCCATGCAGGCCCTTCATCCATTGTTGCATCTTTCATCCTTCATCTAGCCATCCATCCATCTTTCCATCCATCCATTGTTCCATCACCAACCATCCATCCATCTGTCCTTCTGTCATTGGTTGTGCTATCTTTTAATCAGTCACTCCGTCCATCCAGCCACCCACCCGTCCGTCTAATCCTTCGTGTTCACATTCTGAATTGCCCAACAACTTTGAGAAATGTCCCTTTTGATCCGGCACAGGGGCGGCGTCGCCCCTGTGCCGGATCGTCGACGTGAAAAGCGAGTCATGCCGCCGTTGTCGTTCTTCGCCGCCGCCCCCTTCGGAGTAACACTTTGCTTCTTCTCATCCTCTGCAATGGTGAAGGCGCGGGAAGCCCGCAGCTGATCGACACTGCGCAGAATGTGGCTCCCCCCCACCGGGCAAGGAGGTCCTCCTCTTGCCGCTCACCAAAGCCCACGAGCGTCATCTGCGGATGGGCGTATCACGCGATGGAGCAGCAAGACCTTTCCCTTGCACGGTTACATGTGTGAAACATTACCTGTGTGAATTCCGGCCACACGCTTTGCATTCAGGGCCCTCTTGGAACTTCTGGCTCGCACTAAAAAGAGGCCGAGTAAAAGATGAAGCGGAGGGGGTTCCTCCCCCGTCTGCAGGGGCGACGGGAGATTTCAAGTCGAAAGTGCAGCTTTTCGCTTCATTTATCGCCGGCGGTCTTCTTGGGCAACCGAAATTTGTCATTCTTGTTGAACTACCGCAAAGGCGAGAGTGTCAATCAGCCAAACGGCTTCTTAATGCGTTTGGCTCATTGGCTCCGTGGGCGACCAATTGAATTCAAGACCCAATGAGTGTAATTCAGTCGCAATAAGAAAGCTCCCATTTCCATTTTGCGTCAAGCGAGCTGTCGCATTGTCGTCGTCAAAGTCAAGCGAGCGTCGTCGTTCGTGCCGCAAACCAAAGAAAGATAATATATTGCTCTTTTTTTTATCTTTTCTGTTTTGTCAGCTACTTCTAAGCGTGACGCGGACCTTTTGGGAGTCCGGTCAGCTGATTTGGACAACCGTGCACTCTGGCAGCGGTTGTAGTCGACGCTCTAACGTGAGCCATGTGTGCCGAAGAAACATGACATGCCAGATGAAGAGCTGGATCTCTGACAAACAACGTGGACGCCATCTGCTCGAGGTACAGCATACGTCGCGACGGGCCTTCGAGTGTTCTTTGCTTTAGTGACGATGCCTTTTGCAAGCTTGGAGATCTAACATTGATCGACCCCTCTGGCCACGTGACTGACCCGCTCGAGAATTTTGTAGTTGAGAACAATGAGGTAAAAGTCGATTCACCGATGACGCTGACGACGCATGTAAATCTCTCCTCGGCGTAGACCAGGTTTACATTCAAAATCAGCCAAAGGTGCTTTGCGTTGTGGAACGTCTTTCCTTTGGAATGACAATATCTTCCTTTCGTGAGCTTTGTTGTCGTTAGTTTGCCGACGGTATTGTTGCAGTGTCACTTTGTCAAGGTGAACTCCAAAGAAATGCGGCAAACTTGCACACAATCAGCCACAGCGAAGTGTTAAAAAAAAAAAAAAAGTGACTCGTCAAGTCCAGGCGGCCCCCCCCCCCCACGAAAAAAAAAAAAAAAAAAAAAAAGAGCCCTCCCCTTCCAGCCTCCAAACTATTTAGCATCCCAATCCGGGATGAGGTTTCCAACAAAAATTAGGAAAAACTTCCTGCGCGAGGAGAAGACATGCCAAGCCGCACTCGGACGCCAGCAGTCGCCTTTTAAGTCAGCCCAGGGCGCGCGCGCGGAGGGCTTCGGCTTCTTTCCCCCCAGTCTTGTCGGATACTTTTTTTTTTCTTCTTCTTTATTTCGGAGGTGGTGGGGGGGTGATCTTTTTGATTCGTCACCACGGCTTCTAAGGTGGACGCCGCGTTCTCCTCGCTCCCCTTGCATTTCTTCAAGCGAGAAATGGAGGAGGGCTCGGGCTCCCCGGTGTCCCCCGCGGACAGCCTGGGCACCAGCGAGGAGGAGGCCGAGCGCCGGCCCAGCAAGCGCTGCGCCCGCAAGCGGCGGCCCAGCAAGAAGTCCGGCGGCGGCGACGACAGCTGCGGAAGCGGCTGCGGCGGCGGCAGCCCGGCGCCCCTGAAGCGCAGCAAGAAGCCCAGCCCCGGCGGCGGCGGCGGCGGCGGCGGCGCGAACGGCACCGCCGGGGCCCAATCGTACGAGGAGCTGCAGAACCAGCGCGTGCTGGCCAACGTGCGCGAGCGCCAGCGGACGCAGTCCCTCAACGAGGCCTTCGCCTCCTTGCGCAAAATCATCCCCACGCTGCCCTCGGACAAGCTGAGCAAGATCCAGACGCTCAAGCTGGCCTCGCGCTACATCGACTTCCTGTGTCAGGTGCTGCAGAGCGACGAGATGGACAACAAGATGTCCAGCTGCAGCTACGTGGCCCACGAGAGACTCAGCTACGCCTTCTCCGTGTGGAGGATGGAGGGCGCCTGGTCCATGTCCGCCTCGCACTAAAAGGGGCCCGGCGCGAGCCAGGTGGGATGCCAAAAAGGTGCGTAACGCACGAGACTTTTTTTTTTAATCCTCCCTTTTCACGAGTGCTTCTCTTTGATTAGCGGTCGTAAAGAAGGTTCAGTGATTTTTTTTTTTTTTTTTTTACTCACAGGACCTTTTTGGTATTTTGACCATTTTTTTCATGTTCCGCAAATCAATGCTGTCATTTAGAAAATAACCGTTATATTGATATTCGTTCATAGATTTGTTTTCAAGCTTCAGATATCAACGTCAAATACATTTACCCATTTTGAATCCCTTCATTTTTTTTCTTGAGGTGTACTATTTATTTGGTTTTTTGCTTTGGCAGTATTTTGTTCGAAGGTAACGCCCCTGTGTAGCTACATGACATTTGTTTTTTGTCCTCGTCGCGCTTTGATTATCAGACTGCAAAGCACATGCGGGTAACCTCAGCATCTTTCATAGCAACATGATCATCTTCGATCACGAGACATCTTATGTCTCCTGTTTGGAACGTTTTGGGGCATCGGTGCTTGCTTCTTGCGGGGATGCAAAAAGAAGAAATTAGAAAAAAATATGGAGGGGGGCAAATCATTTCAAAAATGTTTCAAATAAATTCTTTTTTGAGACGGTTATTGAAGCCATGGGCTTCACATCAATTTTCTCATCGATTATAGTGTGGGAAAATATTATTGGGCATTGGTGTCTGTTATTTACGGAAGGCAAAACGGAAAATGGGGCCAAATATCGCAAAGAATCTGGAGAACACTGAGACAAACTGTTTCTCTTTCGGTCTGAGTCCATTAAGTTCAGGCTAATAGCAAGACTAATCGCGAAAAGGCAATTTTCCCACAACTCTTGCCACAGCCACTTGCTTTTCATTCCAACTCGGACATTTTCTCGCGTGCATGGCGGTGGCCTGCACTCAAATGCTGCTGCTGCTGCAACGGGCCTCTGCGCCGTGTGCACGCCGCAGGAACTAATGCGAAAACAAAATCATATCCTCATTTTTAAAAAGCGCAGGATCGCGTTCAACAAACGAGGCGAGATAGAAAGAATCGCTCTAAGAACATCAAAATAGTCAACAAGGTGAATCTAACGCATGATTCCATCACAATAAGAACAATAAATAAACAAGCTTTCACTCCATTTATTTATTTATCCCCTCCCCAACCATGAATGCTCCTGAATTTTTTTTTGTTTTGTAAATTCCTTTCATGCCTGTTGTTGCTCCCTTTTTTAGGCAGTCAATTAGGTAAACAAACAACACTTTTTAAAAATGGAAGAAAAAAGAAGCAACCATATTTCAGAGGCCCCCTTCGCACGAAATACGATTGCTCTCTCGATGACGTCACACACCCTTCACGTTAACATTGGATGAGAAAATGCTCACGTTTGATGTCGTGTGAATGTCACCGAACTCATCGAAGTAATCATCCATGAGCAACTTTTGTCGTTCATTCTTCTCTTGCAGACTGTCTCCAAAACCCAAACGGACTATGGAAGAGCCCATGACGTCATTTGACGCGCTCACGAGAGACGAGGAGGCTGCGCGCGTGCGCGCTTGTCTGCAGACTGCACGAGCTGTCGTTGGGACGCTGTGACGGCAAAAGGCGATCAGTAGGATCGCCATTTTTTTCTCTTTTTTTTTCCCCCTCTGAAGACTTTTTCCGGCAAATTGTCGATGTCGAAATGAATGCGTCGTGTACATCAATGTGTCCAAGTGCGCCGATAGCCTGCAAAGGGACCGAGGCAATCCCACACGTGGTCACCCTCGAGTCTTTTTTTTTTTTGTACATTTTTGCTTATTTATTAAAACATATTTTTGAAGGAAATGTTGTGCATCATTTTTTTTAAATGTATATATGACAAGCAGAATTTGTAAGCTGAGAAACAATTTCTGGCCTGCACCTCTGCTGAATACATTTCCACGAGCATTCATTATGATTGGCCAAAATACCAACATGGCCTTGAATAACGGAGCCCCCTCAACCCCCTCTTTTTTTCTCCAGCCCCCCTCTAAAAAAAAAAAAAAAAAAAGATCATAAAAGTCACATTCATTAACAGCAGAGGGAATGTGAGCCACTTTCAAGCCTGACCGCATACATGAAAAAAAAAAAGCTTGTCTGCTTAAATGCTTGGCAATCATTCCAAATGAGCTGGGACCCCCGCACCCCCGCCCCCCCCCCCAACCAAGCAAGAGAAAAACAACAATGCAAATGACTCTTTAGGCGCTTACAAGAAAAAACAACTTGAAATTGTTGGCATCTTGTTTTCCCAGACGTGCTTTGATGCAATCGGGAACCCCTGAAAGGACTTCATTGTTGAGGTGAGGCCACCCGGCCAATGGGAAGCCTGCAAGTGTGTCGGTTGCATTTCAGATCCTCACAAAAACAATCGATGACAATCTGGCTTGCTGGATTTCACGGCCGTAATGTGACTGCTGCGTGCGCCGCATTCCCTGATTGACAAGTGCATGAAGAACTGCCTCCCTGAGTAAAAAAGGTTGGATTGTGGCAACACGCAAGTATTCCATTCACGGGTATTCACTTTTTTCCACATTCTGAGCTCTGTTTGGACAAGCGGAAGCCGCTTCCCTCGTTGCGATGCCCAGGCATGCCCCCGCACATTAATTGACAAGTTCGTGAAGTTCTGTCTCAATGAATGAAAATGCTTTTATTTTTGGCTCCACTTTAGCAAGGAGAGGCAGCTCACCTTGTCGCAACACCCTCGCATCACCGATTGAGGTGTACAAAGTCGATCAATGTATATAAAGTGCTGCTTCCATGAATGAAAATACTCTCATCTTAGTCAGAAGCAATCACTTTTTTTCAGCAGTCCTGGCTCCACTTCAGCAAATAGAAGCCAATCGCCTCATCGTAGCATGCTAACGTTGCCCCGAAACACTGAAGGACAAGTGTGGGAAGTGCTGCCTCCGTGACTGAAAATTCACAGCCATTGTTTTCAACATTCTGCCCTCCTCTTCAAAAAGTAGAAGCCTTGATGCAACACCCGAGCATGCTAATAAAAGCCTGGTTCGCCATTGGCCCGGCAGTGCATGGGGCAGCGTATACAGACACCACCTGGGACCTGCTCGACTGGTGAAAAAAAAAAAGCATCAAAAGTCTCCTTCAGACGCTTGAAATATTCACACGTGGGAGCGTATTGTGTGCGGACGTTTGGCGCGGTGGTCTCGGATGCCGCCGGCCGCCCCCCGCTTCTCGGTGGGAGCCCGTGTGATACCCGCTCATTAATTCCGGGCCCTCGCAGCTGAGCGGCGCACAATCACCCGGGGCCACGCTGCTCTGTTGGGGCCAGAGATCCAGATGTTTCCTGTAAAATCAGATGGGAAAAAGCTACAAAACGTGAATTTGCAGTAAAACGGAAGAAAGGCTTACGTTCGGCACACCTGAAATAGCAGTACGGCTGGGGCGAAAGGAGGATCCAATCTTGTCAAAGATTCGGAGGCAAAGGTAGCGGCTGTCGAAATCCTGCTGAGGTTGCTCGCACCTTTTGAGTACGACTAAATAAATGTTGAGATACATCGAATGCTTTGATGCCCCTATTGACTGCTTGGCAAAAGACATGATCTCGGCCGTTAAAACATTTTTGGTTGATGGCCACTTGGGGGCAGTTTAATCCAGACGTACGGCTATACATGGAGACAATCACAGCATCGTAGTAAGTCGCGGTAATGTTATTCGAAAGAACATATGCCAGTCGTTGTTGTTCTCCTGTCTCTCTATGTGTGTTGCTGCACCATTTGTGTTCAAATACCAATTGCTTCAAGGGTTATAACACCACAACACCGATGCTAGTAGTTAGCCTCTCTATGGCATTTTGGATTTCGCCTTAGCATTAATCTTGCATACTTTCAGCGTGACGTGTTTGTTTTAAATACACATGTCATCCTCGCTGTTTGATGTTTAACTTGTTGGAATCTGTCAGTATCTGTCAAACGGCTGCATGTGGCGTTCGTATTTCAAATTATTGCTTGCAAATCAATTTTTTAAAAAATCAGATCTCATGAGTAATCTAGAAACAGCGCAAAAAAGAAAATGGATGGACAGGTGACAAAAAAAAAAATCCAAATACGCGTGGGATTACGGTACGCTTTTTTTCATCGGAGTTCGACGATGACTCATCGTCTCAGTGTTGACATTGCTACTCTGTGGAGGGGCGGGGGGAGGAGTTGGCAACGGTTGCACTGCACATCTTTTCTTGCACGCGCACGCACGCACGCACAAGGATGATGCAGTAATATCAAGGCGCTCCATTTTCCATGACGATCGCCGCTTTCATCCCTGAAGCAATCAAAGCTCATCAGCCTCTTTGTTTGCCTCCACTTTGGCACATTTTCGCTCGCGAGGGCCCTCGGCCGCGCTGACAATTTCGCCTGCGCAGCGAGCACCTCCGAGCGGATCTAACTTAAGTATCGGTGTTGTTAGCCAAAGAATAATTACAGTTTTTGCGAGCAGAGTGCTCGGGCTGAAATACGACATCTAACCGGGGAATATTTTCAAGGCTTGTTATAATGGCAACAAGCAATCAAGTGCCTAAACAAAACCAGTCCTTGTGCTTTCTTCAACTCACGAGTGTCTCCTGGGCTATTTGGTTGCATTGTTTTCACCGCGCTTCTTCCGGGGCTGCAAAACCCGACGGGAGGAGTCCACAGAGCTTCTTGCACCCCGATGAGCAAAATTTTCCCCTGGGCTTATTTGCGGCGGCGATGGCCGTCGAGGTCAACACAAGTCAGAAGGTCACACTATTTCAGGAGACCGATCGCTCGCTTTTGTTTGTACTTTTACTCGCAGGCCGTGCCGGACCACCCCCGGAGCGCAGGGCACAGGAAATGAAGCCAAAATAACAACGTGAGCGTATTAGAACCACTGCAAGGATTTTGAATCTGTACCTCACAAGCAGAGTGACTCTCTTCGTTTTTCTGAAGAAGAAACGGAAGACATTGTGGACAGTAAGTACAAAAAAAAAAAAAAAAAAAGGGGGGGGGGGGGTGGCTCATCTTCTTTGAAATCAAATTCACCAAACACCTTGGTGGAACAAAAGAGCCTTCCTCAAACTGGAAGCATCGGAAAAAGTAAGGGGCCTAAGATCAACCCTTGATGACCACCCCAACCTTTCCAGGGACCCCCAACTGTCTCCTGAATTTGAAATTGAAAACACATTAGGCTTTGTGTGAATGCTGACCAATCAAATGATATGCTTTTGTGAAATACCGAAAGACTGGTCAAATCAAAGATCTGAATTGAACTTTTGCAACACTTTTATGGTGAGCTCTTCATTTCCTAGTCTCATTGGACGGTTTTATTTTTCTGCTGCCAGCGCATGTGCAACACCAGACTAAACTCACGCCGTCGTAAAACAAGCAAAGGCGCGCGTACGCAGCTTCCCAAACAGACTGCGGCTCACAAGTTGCAGTCAGACTGGTGGAACGTCCCCTGGAAAGAACATCACCTCGTCTTCGGGTCCAGCTCTCTTTCCAAAATCCAAATTTGGAATGAGGTGGCAGAAGAACTCACACACTCTCTCTCTCTCTCTCTCTTTACCAAAGCAGAAATACAGATACAAGACTGCCGAAAAAAAACCTGGATTCAATTCCTGAAAGAAAAAGTGAAACAAGCAGATGAAAAATGAATTTTCACGTTCAGGTTTACACAAAAACCGTTTGGACAACTGGCGTTGTTGTTCTTGTTTAAACCAAGAGGCAGAAGGCCAAGCATTGGCTCAACTTTTTTGCTATCAAAATAACATGTTTCCTGTTTGCTTTGCGAACATTGTGAACCGAGTGCCATAAAAAAAATAAAAAATGTTTTTCAGGTTCAATGGAGAAATTTGGAAGGGCAGCAGCTGTTGCTTTTCACCCGCCACCAAGACGTCTCGCATTCGCCGCAAATCACTCTTGTGTCCGAAAACATCAAACAATTATCTTGTACTTCTTGGATGTACTTCTTTTGAAAATATCTCTTATTCTGAATTTTTAGGGGGGCTCATGTGTGTTTCAGAAAGTGAGAGCTACTCGTGCTGTAGGATGAATATGTTGGACTGTTCTAAGACCATTTTGACGGGTGTGTTGGGTCGATGTTTTGTTTTCGCTTGCGAGGCGGGTTTAAAGGTGAGTAGCGTCTTTGTTGAGAAGTCGTGGATGTTTTTCTACCTAGTGAGTGGACAACTCAAAACAAAACTGTAACCGAACATTCACAAAGTTCGCTATCGCCCCTGCGCCCCAAAAAGGGGGTTCAGTCATCCCTCGTTTATCGCGGTTAATGGGGACCAAAACCACCCGCGATAAATGAAAATCCGTGAAGTAGCGACCAATAAACAAGTCCGCAAACAGTCCACGGGAAGCTGCAAAACAACAGCGAGTCACATAGAGCAAAATATACAGTACTGTACTCCATGTCTATGAAAAAAATATATATATATTTTAATATTTTTTATGAATATGTTTGAAAAAATCCGCGATGCACTGAACCCGCGATAAAAAAACCGTGAAGTAGCGAGGGATTACTGTATTCGAATGTCCTTGATAGCGTCTGCTGTGTTGGATCTGACTCAGTGACAGACTGAGGCTGCTGTTGTCTTCTTCTCTGATCGAAAAAACGTTGTCGTTTCCTCTGATCAAAACAGTGTGTCCCCCTAGCGGATATTCCATGAATTGCACTTTATTAAAAATATTCATTCCGTGTCTTATATGCATTTTTTCACTTTTAAATTATCCTACGGGCCTGATCAAACCTCGTTGTGGGCCGGTTCTGGCCCGCGGGCCATATGTTTGACACCCTGTTCTTGGCGATCGTGAATAAAGTGCAAATAAAACACCCATGACGCACACTACCAAAACGTGCAAGACAACTTTATTCATTGTTTCAAGATGCTTTGTTGATATTCACAAAATGCCGAATGATGCATCAGCATTTTTTTCTGCATAAACACTCCTTTCTGAACATGGTCGTTTTTTTATTGTGAAATACGCCTTTCTATACAAAGAAAAAAAAAGCTTGCCTACTCATGGTGTCTTGAAAGAAAAAGGGTCATATTGAGACTATGTCAACTGCTCATGTTCAGCCAGCTAGTCGAGTGGTTAGTGGATCTGCATCCCACCGCGGAGGTGCTCGGTTCAATTCCAGCTCTGGCTATTCGTGTGTTCTCAAAAACATGTGGGGCCATCCATTTTTTCGCTCTCATTCACACCAATGAACAATTCACAAAACACCTTACAATACATGGCCGTCTTTTTTTGGCTGTAAAAAAATGCCTTGCTCTAAATGGTCGTTTTTTATTGTGAAAAATGCCTTCCAACACACAAAAAAAAGCTTCACTATTATTGGGCTTGTATTTTGAAAAAAAAGTGTCTTGTATCAGGACTGTGTGAAGCGTTCATGGCGGCCTGGTAGTCGAATGGTTAGTATGTCTGCGTCACATTGCAGAGGTGCAGGGGTCGATTCCGGCTCCGGGCTTCTTGTGTGTTTTCAGAAACAAGCGTGGCCATCCATTTTCTGATCCTCTTCTCCAGACATATCTTCGCACTCACACCAAGGAACAATTCACAAAACACCTTCGTATCCATGGTCGTTTATTTCGGCTAAACATGCCTTACGATACATGGTCGTGTTTTTTCGGCAAAAAATGCCTTACTATACTTGGTCGTTTTTTTCGG
>NW_017805038.1:0-8151 GCF_001891065.2 Hippocampus comes
CTGAGGTTACGCATTCAGAAAGCTGACTTTTTCAATTTAATTTTGGAACAGATGTCGAAAACCATGACAGCTTCAAGATTAGCCTTTGCAACCCCAAACGCTCCTTGGAAACCCTCACTGATTAGTAACCGCAGCTGTCAATGTGGCTCAGGTATACCAGCTACTATGGAAAGTTCTTGGAGCATTTATTGTATTTGCACCCCTAATTTAGGACATGTTCCAAGACCCCCGTGTATTTTGCTGGTAGATTGTAAAAACTGAAATTTGGAATTCCATTTTGTAAACCCTGTTAAAATTAGGCACCCTGCTTGGAAGCCAAGCCATCTTTTACACCTGACATCGAAAAACTGCGTTTTGGAAAACTAGAGGTCACACACGTTGACATTTTCATTAATTTATACTCTATTTTAAAAAAATTAATTTGGGGCCCTGCGTGGAAGCCAAACCTTCTTCTAAACCCCTGACTGCTTTAGAACCAAAGGTGAAATTTTTTTTCAACTCAATTTTGGGACAGTTGTAAAAAGATGCTGAAGAATTCAAGCTTTTGAAACCTAAAACGCTATTGATTAGTACCCATAGCTGTCAATGTGGTTGAGTGGGTCGCACCTGTGATTTTGGACTTAATCCAAAACCGCCATTGTCTAGTGCATTGTCAGGTCTGAAATTTTTAAGTTCATTTTGTAAACATTTAAAAAAATACTTGGAAGCCAACATACCTTTTAATTGGTACTTTGAAACTGTTTTAAAACCCGAGGTAAGACATCATGACATCAGGATTTTTTTCCATCCCATTTTATAACCACTGATAAAAAACAGGACCTCTGCACTTCCTTTGAAACGCTGACTGCTTTCAAACCCAAGGTCATATTTTTAATGAAGTTGAATTTTCCACTGAATTTTGGGACAGCTGTTCAAGATTGTTACGGCTTTAAGATAAGCCTTCACAACCTGAAATAAAAGCTCCTTTGTAACTTTGAGTAACCGCAGCTGTCACTGTGGGTCAGTGGGTCGCACCTGTAACTTCAGACTCGATCCAAAACCCCCATGTCTTGTGCTGCTACATTGTCAGATCTGAAATGTTCAACGCCGTTTTGTCTCGACCGGCTAAAATGCGAACCTTGCTTGGAATCCAGTCACCTTTAAAATCCTACTTTGAAACTCTTAAAACCTGAGGTAACATATTTCATTAAAATTTTTTAGAGTCAATTTTGTCAGCCCCTTTAAAAATAAATAAATAAAAATCAGGACCCCACTTTAAACCAATCCTTCCTTTGAAACTTTGACTGCTTTAAAAGTGGAGGTTACACACTGAGACAGCTGAATTTTTCAGGTAATTTTTAGGACAGCTGTCAAAAACGATGAGGGCTTGGAGATCAGCCTTTGCAACCTTAAATGTTCCTGAGAAACCCTCACTGATAAGTAACTGCAGCTGTTAACGTGGCTCAGTGGGTCGCACCTCTAAATGAGGACTTGATCTAAAACCCCATGTCTTGTGCTGCAAATATATTCTTTTTATATTTAAGGCTTGAGCCAAAACCTGCTGCTACTTAGTCAGATTGAAAGATTTTAAGTCCATTTTGTAACTGCTGTAAAAATTAGGGGCACTGCTTGGAAGCCAAACTCAACTTTTAAACCCTATTTGAAACTCATTTTTAAAAGTCGAGGTCACACACCTTGACATTTTCAAATTGTTTTTACTCAATTTCAAAACCACAATAAAAATAAATAAATAAAAAAATCAGGACCCCTGCATGGAAGCCAAACCCTCCTTTGAAACCCTGAGAGCTTTTCAAACTCAAGGTCACATATTTCGACAGCTGAATTTTTACATCTCAAATTTAGGACAGCTGTAAAAATTCATAATGGTTTGAGATTAACCTTTGGAAACTAAAACACTCCTTTGAATCCAGCGGGACAGGCCCGGAACACCTCACCAGATCGGCGTACAGGAGGCATCCTCATTTAATGGCAGAGCTACCTCATCTGGCTCCTCTCAACGTGGAGGAGAAGCGGCTCGTTTCTTGGCACGAAATTCAAAACTCCCATATGTCTTGAGCTTGTACATTGTCGGGTCTGAAATTGTAAACCCCATGATGTGACCACTGTTAAAAATGGGAACATCACTTGGAAGCCAAAGTCACCTTTTTGTCATGTCCCGTTTTCGACAGCAGGCGGCAGACGGTGCTTTCTGGCCGGATGCACACCTGCTACCTATTGGTAATTAGGCACTGGCTTTATTAGGGCTGTCTTTCGTACTCTCACTTGCCGGAGAATTGCTTGCCGTGCCACTGCTTTGCCCATTGTGTCGGTAATTACCTCTCACATTTCGCCCTTGTGCGCGAGTTAGTATTTGGTATTGTATTCTCGGTGTGTTTTATATTGCGTCTAGCTTGTCTTTTCCTCCCTGCTTTAGTGCGAGCGCTTTTCGTTATTTAGTTTCGACGTGTTTTCCTGGTACTCGTTTTTTGCCAGCGTTTTCTGTTGTCTCATTTTTGCGGTGCGGTTTTTGTTAATAAATCTTATTTTCATACGGAGTTCTTGTTGTTGTCTGCTGTTTCGGGAATCCTCTAGATTAATTTTGGTTGCGAATGAAGCGGGTTCCTTTCCGCTTTGCTCGCAACATGACACTTTTATACCCACCCCACTTTGAAAATGTGTTAAAATCTGAAACACATGATATTTGGATTTCTTTACACTCAATTTTAGAACCACGGATAAAAATCAGGACCTAGTGTTAAAAACTTTGAGAAAACAACCATTCATTTGAACTCCTGACTTCTTTAAAAGGTGAGTTCTGGGGAAAAACAAACAAAAAAACATGACGCTGCATGGAAGGTATTCAGCCCTTTGAAACATTCAAGGCTCTTGACCCAAGGACACACATTTTGTTCCAAGTGTTAAAAATCGGCACACTCCTTGAAACGCCAAACTCACGTTTTAAACTCGAAATGATATAAACCCCAAAGTAATTCGTTCAGGCAGCTTAAAAATTGCACCTCATTTTGGGACTCCTGTCATAAATCATCAGCACTTGGTGGCATTTAAGACCCCAAAAGTTCATTTGAAACCCTGACTGATGAGGAACCGCGGTGTCATTACTCAGTCTTGTGACCCACTGACTTAGGAGATGGGGGTTTTGTGATCAAGACCTGTGTTGGGTCCTTCTCCAGTCTGGAGTTTGGAACCCATTTTATTTCAAGTGTTAAAATGGGCGTACTCCTTAACACACCAAACTCACCTTTTAAACTCGTAATTATATAAAACCCAAAATCATACATTCAGACAGCTGAGATTTTTAACATAATTTGGGGATATCTGTAATAAATCATGACCACATGTTGGCATTTAAAGCCCCTACCGTTCCTTTGAAACCCTGACTGATTAGGAACCGCAACTCTTGGTAGTCAGTGGCACCACTGGTGCAGGACGTGGAGTTTTTGTCATCAAATCTTGAGCCGGGACAATTTCAGTTGTGGAGTCGTTCACACCATTTTGTCACACCACTCTGAAAAGAAAGGGTACACTGCTTGGAAGCCCACCCCCCCTTTGAAAATTTGACTGCTTTAGAAGTCCAGGTCATGAATTCACACAGCTGAATTCTGCAACTCAATTTCTGCACAGGTATTAAAAAAAAACGTCATGGCTTTGAGATTAGCCTGTCAAGCGTTTAATGGTCCTTTGAAACCCTAAATCATTAAGAACCGAAGCTGTCAATGTTTCTGACTGGTGCGACCCACTGACTTAAGACATGGGGGTTTTGTGATCAAGTCCTGTGCTCGATCCTTCTCCAGGTTGGAGCTTGTCACCCCATTTTGTTTCAAGTGTTAAAAATAGGAACAGTCCTTAGAAGCCAAACTTTTATCAAGACACCTGTCATAAATCATGACCTTATGGTGACATTTAAAACCCCAAACGTTCCCCTGAAATCCCGACTGATTAGGAACCGCGGCTGTTGGTACTCAGTGGCACCACTGGATGAGGCCGTGGTGTTTTTGAAATCAGGTTTTGTGCCAGGACATTTTCAGTTGAGGAGTTTCTCACTCCATTTTTTCACACCACTGCAAAAAGGTAAACTGCTTGGAAGCCAACCCCTCCTTTGAAACCTTGACTGCTTTAAAAGTGCATGTCATAAATTCAGACAGCTCAATTTTCCAACTCAATTTCTGGACAGTTATTAAAAAAACCACGACGGCTTTGAGATTAACCTTTCAAGCGTTGAATGGTCCATGTGCTGGGACATTTTGAGTTGTGGCATTTTTCAACCGCGATTGAGACCTGAGAGCACTCTTTGGGGGCAAAATTCACTGTTTAACCTGTACATTTCAACTTTTAACTGTTTAATCACCTCCTGACATTTGATTTATTTTTACTCCATTTTAGAACCACTGTCAAATATCAGGACCTGACATGGAAGCCAAACCCTCCTTTGAAATCCTGAGGTCAAACATTTAGAGTTTAGACAGTTGAATTTTTCAACTCAGTCTTGGGACAGCCTTCAAACATTGTGACCACTTGGATGCCTTTGAAACCCCAATCTCTCCTTTGAAATCCTGACGGATTCGGAATGGCGGTGTTGGGGGAAGAGCGGCCTTCTCTTCCCCACGTGTTCGTTGAATTTCGGATGAGGAGAATGTTGGTTCTTTAGGCTGGAGTCGATGAACAGTTCCTTCGAAGCTTTTAATAACAGAATATTCCGGGCACCCGCGAATTACAGACAATGGCTGCGATTGTCAGGAGTGCGAAGCAGGAAAAGACTCACATCATTTTTATACCATCAGGAGGGCGGTAACGAGACACAAGGTGTGATATCATAACTTTCGTTTCTCCTAAACCAATTCTCAGCTTGGCGCATTCCAAAGTTTGTGTGTCTTCAGCAGGGAGTATTCCATTTATAGGTGATGATTGTTACAAGGACACCAAGATACGCTATGGGCATGGGAAAGTTACACAGTATGTGACTGAATGTGAGAAGAATACAGACTTCATTCCCCCTCTCGTCAGCTGAAAAGTAGAACAAGAAACAAAAGCATGCAACAATGACCACATATTGATCGTTCAGTGTTGTCCCTGTCCATGGTGTGTTTGATGTCCTCCGGGGCGGGTCATGAATGAATCGATGAAAGCGTTGTGTTGGGGAGTTGGATGAATGACCAAGAAGGGGCTTGTTGTAAGCGTGAGCAGGAATGTCATGATGAGAGGAGTGGGGGTTGTGGCTCGTCAGTGATGAATTGAACTGTTGCGGTGGTTTTCTTCAGGACCTTAGGGTAGACTACCTGGTCCCAGGTTGATTTTCACCGGGGTTATTCTGCCCGTATACCGTGAAATCAACCTCTGTTGAATGGTGTAACCAATCGGGGGCAGCTGGGTCTGGATCAGGAGATTTGTTTTTTTGGTCCTTGTCAGGTGGTGGGATCGCACAGCCCAAGGTGGATTTGTGTGCAATAATTACTCCAATAAAGACTCCAATAAAGAAAAAGCATATCCTTTTTGCATAATCATATCTCTATGAAAAGCGTTCTTCTTTGCAGCATAATCAATGCATCACTAATAATATGCAAATGTATGATAACTAAAAACAATCAACCTAACATTTCCCTTGTTTATACTACATTTGCCCAAAGCGTCACATAGAACTTTCCTGTCAAACTTTATTCAGTGGAGTCATGTCATAGTTATACTCAGGGGATGAAAAAATAGGTTATCACCATTTTTAAAATAATTAGAGGAAAGAAAATGCAGGAAAAGATGATTAAAAATCATCTACGACATTCTGATATGGAAGTGAAATCGTGTCTCCATTAGCCGAGCCTTGATATTGAAGTGAAATCATGTCTCCATTAGCCGAGCCGTTTTCTATATCAGAACCTTTTCCATCCAAAAGTAACAGCAGAGGGTACATTCCATTCACTTTAGACGTCATGGGCGTACCACCCGTAGTGATAAACCGGATAAGCAGAGCCTTGATACAGGAAAGGCAGCAACATCCACACAATGTCAAGATAGCCGGGGAAAAAAATGTAAGAGAGATTAACACACCATTTTTTCTTTTTTAAACATCACAAAGGTCTTACCCACTAATTCTGACGACAAGGGCGTGGTCACGCCACAATGGTCCGGTTCAGTGTGCGGGGCCGTCAGGGCGGGGTTGAACAGCACCGTTCACCACATATCGCACACGCTCCATTGGCCTCAGCCAAGAGCACATCCACCGCTGTGCGGTCCCGGAACGCCATCAGAGAGGTGACTGTCAATTGTTTTTCTTCCAATAGCCAAAAAGGCTTCCTCAGTGTAATTTTCAAGCTTCTGTACACTGTAATGGAGGCAGTTGATCCCGTCAGCAACCTGGTTAACCAATTTATGCCCACTCAGTATGCCACGAGGAACTCCAATTGCACTAATGTAGATGGAATCTCAAATATCCTCTGCTGTGAACGGAAGCATAAAACAAACTGTTTTATTCAAATGACAACACTGTGGATGATTTTAGGAATTAACATCAATTGTGATGTCAAATTTGCTCGCTTGAATTCTTTTTTCGTTTATTAAAAAGAAAAAGAAAAACTCTGCCGCGATAATTGTTATTTGCTTATAGAATTGTTAGAAATATACTTCTCTCTTAAATTGAAACCTGATTAACATTAAAGTACAAAAGAAAAATATAGTCACACTCACAGCGAAGAGTAACTATATCAACATTGATTTTTAGACCGTAACAGAAGAGAACCTAAACACAACAATACAACATCAAACAAAAATTAAGTAAACAATAAAAATTAGCGTATAATTATGATTTTTTTAAAATCAAATGAATGCACCGTTTGAGCTATTTCACCATTCTGAAAACAAAATTAAACAAATCAATAAACGATCATAAATTCACATTCAGTTCAGCAACATCAATTCAGGAGCAGAATACATTAAAAGGCTCGGACCTCCAAAATAAAATGAATAAAAGCTTTTGTGCTTTTATTTTATTTTATTTTTATGAGATTGAAAAGATCAAATAGATATAAAACACTTTCCATCCAAAACAAAAATGTATAAAACAATTCGCCAACATTTTATTTTTTTTAAATTTTTTTTTAGATCACCTAGATCACTGGCATCAAACTCGAAGTCTAGGGGCCAGATCCGGCCCGCCACATCATTTTATGTGGCCCGTGAAAGCAAAGCAAGCAGGTCAACTTCCATTATCCTTGCTAAAATTAGTACCGAAATGTCAAATTTTAACCTATAGCAAATAATGTCGAGGTTTTGTGATTATTTAATAATCCTGTAAACACTCACTCAAACAATAATTGAACAAACTATCATCGTTAATTTGACTGATTTCAAAATTGGTAATCTATAAATACAGTTGAGTTAAATTGTACAAGTAATAATATATAAAAATGTTATTAAATTTCACCGTCGTACCGGCCCAACGAAGGAAGATGCAACCCCAAAGCGGCCCTTGACAAAAATGAGTTGGACACCCCTGGTCCAGATCAGTGAGCAAAGTGTAGACCAGGGGTGCCCATTACGACGATCCTGATCGACCGGTAGATCTAAGACAGGTCCCAAATAGATCCGAGGAGTGTAGAGGAGAAAAAAAACCAAACAACCATTTGTGTGTCTTTGTACATGTTTGTAATATATTTTTTGTGTTAATGTACGCTGCACCCTAATCATCCTATCAGTCTCATTTTCACAAAAAAAAAATATTTAAACAATAATATAAAGCAGGTAAATCTTGAACCTACGGTGGCGCGTGATTACGTCACCGGAAGTTGTTAGCGCTCAGCAGTCTGCAATTGCAGCTTGTGATCAGAACTGTTGCGCTATATCTTTGATCATCAGTATTCTCATTCAGTTTGCTTCGTGTACAATTCACCGAGGGCACGGGCAAAGAATAGGAATCTATGAGGGCCCAGGGAAGCACTTTAAACGGTACGTGTGAGCTACGATAGTTAACAGGCTGCAAAAGTGCATGCATGCCTCCATGGCGTGCGCGTGTGCGTGCGTGTGCGTTTTTATTTAACTTCTTTTAAGAGTTTCTTGCATAAAATCAGCTAAATTAGTTAATACAACCAAATAATATGATTACACACGTATATCTTTTTTCACAAATCATGTACAGTCAAACCTCGGTTTTCGAATGTCTCGGTTCTC
>NW_017805038.1:8331-8493 GCF_001891065.2 Hippocampus comes
AAGACGAGGAAGTGACGCTTCCTCGTGTTGCTTTCCATTGTGAGCAGACATGTACAGTAAATATTTTTATTTTAAAAAGAGCGTGGTTTCAGTTTTCGAACAATTTCGGTTTTCGAACAGCCTTCTGGAACGGATTATGGACGAAAACCGAGGTTTGACTGT
>NW_017805038.1:9060-11278 GCF_001891065.2 Hippocampus comes
AAAAAAAAACAGAAAAACAAACACACAAACAAACAAACACCAGGAAGTGCTAATAATGTAACAGGGTGAAATACTGTGTATTTTTTAGTGTTAAATGGGATTGAAACTATAATATAGCCATGCAAAATAAATGTTTAGTCAGTGACAAAACCATCATGTTAGTGTGCAGCAGCTCATTCATTCTGTCCCTTTTTTTTTCTCATTCCAAGACTCTTTCAGCTTGCCCCATGCACTGTTCAAGGTTGCCAGGTTGCTTATCTATCCAATGCATTGTCTAACAGAATCATTCGAGTAAGCGTGGAGAGCATTTTCTCACTTGTTTTCTTTTTTAAAATTTTATTTATTTATTTATTTATTTATTACTGTCCTTGGTTAACACCACCAAGGGTGTGGTTTTCAAAAAATACCTGCTGACCTAAAAACATGCAGTTATTAATTACAAATTTAACAAAGTCAAATTGCCCACACGTGACCCTTAAACACAAACATCGATAAAGCTGGAAAATGTTGCTCTCGTGTTGAACGAAATTAAGAAGGCACAACCCAACTCAATGACAGCAAAGTTGAAAACGAATTTACACAATTTTATAACACATGATGATCATTTCTCTCACATTAGCAGCCGTGATGGTTCTTATCAGTTTTAGAGAGAAATACGCAGCTTGTGAATGTAATCTACAAAACAATGTATTGTAGTGACTTCTATGTACATAATTCACCACCAACTGCAAATGTGTGAATGCAATGTTTTTTCATATGCTTGTCAGAGAGTTCACTGTCATTTGGTAACTGGGTAGAAGTAATTGCAGTCCCTTTAAGGACCGCCAGGTTTAGTTCGCTTGTTTCTATGGAAACTTATTTTCGGCAGGTCTCAGTTTGCGCGGGAGCTTTTTTGGTGTGATAAATAAACGACACACTCTCTCGGTGTGTGAACGTGAGAAATTGTCGCTTTCTTAGAGTTTTTACAATTTCCACTCTGGTGACCCTCGACGCTTTTTGTTGGACAATTCCAGACCGCGAAGATGTCCGTGAACGCTGTTTCGCTCAAGCTCCCCGAGTTTTGGGAATCATCTGCGTCTGCTTGGTTCGCTCAGACCGAGGCCCAGTTCGCCCTACGCGACATCACTGCGGACACTTGCGCTGAGGAGTTTGACGGCGTCCAGGGTCATGAGTTTCCTCAAGTCTCCTCCGACAGAAGGACGATATGATGTGCTGAAGGCTCACTTATTGAAAACCTTTGAACTTTCCGACGCTGAATGAGCCAGCAAACTTTTCTCTCTCCACGGCCTGGGGGACGGCAAGCCCTCCGAGTTAATGGATCGTATGCTTGAGCTGCTGGGCGAGCACAAACCGGACTTTCTTTTTCTGAACCTTTTTCTGCGCCAGTAACCGACCCAGGTGAGGGCAGCTTTAGCTAACACTGCTATCACTGACTGCAGAGAGCTCGCTGCAGAGGCTGATAAAATTTTTCCTGGCCAGCCAGCAACACTGTGCAGCGGCTCTCCTCCCCGTGACTGCCGCTGGTGCCTCTGAGGATTACGCACTCATCGCAGCGGCTGTCCCTCACCCGCGGCTGGCTACTGGTTTATGTTTTTACCACGCCAAGTTTGGACCAAAGGCTAAGAAGTGCCGCTCCCCATGCTCGTTCGGCGGGCCGGGAAACGCCGTGGCCGGCGCTCATTAGTGGCCATGAGCGTCGGTAACATTGGCAGGCTCCTTTTCATCTGGGACTCTATCTCTGGACAGCGTTTCCTCTGCGACACAGGGGCACAGCGCAGCATTTTGCCCGGATCACAGATCGACATGGTAGTTGACAGCCACGGCCCTCCTTTGGCAGCTGCTAATGGGAGCCCCATTCGCACCTACGGCATGAGGTTCGTGGAGCTGTGCTTCGGTGGGCAGCGCTTTAGTTGGAACTTTGTTACAGCGCGACACGCTGTACCTCTTTTGGAGGGGGATTTTTTTGTGCGCTCATGGACTTAGTGGACGTGAAAAATCAACATTTAATAGACACTGCCACTTTTTGTTCTTACGCGTGCGCACTCGGCCCGGCAGACGTCATCCGCCTCTTCACCATACTCCACCTCACAGACGCCTTCCACCACCGCCTGCTTGCTGAATTCCCTGCACTCACACAGCCCACCTTCACTTCAGCGACTGCCAGGCATGGGGTGGAACACCACATCGTCACCGGTCTACGCCCGCGCCCGACGCCGGG
>NW_017805038.1:11895-13999 GCF_001891065.2 Hippocampus comes
GCCCGAATCGATTCGTAAACTGCAGAAAATAGATTAAAACCCTTCGAAGGAACTGTTCATCGCCTCCAGCCTTTATTTGGTTAACCAACATCCTCATCATCCGAAATTCAACGAACACGCGGGAAAGAGGAGGCCGCTCTTCCCCCAACAGTCCCGAAACCCGGTGGCGGCTGCCGCCCTTGTGGAGACTATCGACGGCTCAACGACGCTACAATGCCCGACCGCTACCCTGTGCCACACATCCAGGATTTCTCAGCTCACCTAGCCAGCAAGGTGATTTTCTCCAAGGTCGACCTCGTTAAGGGCTACCATCAGGTGCCCGTTCACCCCCCTGACATGCCTAAAACAGCAGTGATCACACCAAGGCCCCTTTGGAACACTTTCACGTGCCTGAGCGACGTTTCGACCATGTTAACGTCGACCTGGGTGGCCCCCTGCCTTCTTCTCGGAGGGTACACTCACCTGTTAACTATGGTGGACCGCGCCAAACGTTGGGCTGAGGTCGCCCCGCTGTCGTCCATTAGATCAGTCGACGTGGCGCGGGCCTTTATCGGCACCTGGATATCCCTTTTAACCTGGATATCCCGTTTTGGCGCCCCTGCGGATATTTCCTCGGATCGCGGCGTGCAGTTCACTTCTGAGCTTTGGACTGCAGTGGCAGACAGCTTCGGGATGAAGTTGCACCACACCACAGCGTATTACCCACAGTGCAACGGCCTTTGCGAACGTTTCCACCGGTCGATGAAGGCTGCTCTTCATGCCACCTTGAAGGCCGGCAATTGGATTGACAGACTCCCGTGGGTCATGCTGGGCATCAGGACGGCGCCTAAGGAGGATCTCCACTCTTCCTCTGCGGAGCTGGTTTATGGCCAGCCTCTGCGGGTGCCTGGGGATTTTGTGCCGACTGCTTCTACTCCTTGGTCGGCCACGGCGCAACACTCCACCCTCTTGGACAATACCAGACTTTTTGCCCCTCTGCCCACTTCCTGCCACGGTGTTCCAGGTTCTCACGTGCCCAAGGACCTCCTGTCAGCTAGTTATGTGTGCATTCGCGCTGATGGGCACAGAGGGCCCTTGCGCCCTCCTTATGAGGGCCCCTTCCTCCATTGACATGGGGGGGTAAACCCGAGCGGGTCTCGGTGGACCGCCTTAAACCAGCTCACAGTATCATCATCAGAATTTACCGTCAAATAGCAGCATAACAGGAGTAGTTATAAAACAAATAATTAAAAACCCATAGACATGTAACACTCACACGTAATCCAAACATGATGTCATAAGTCGCACCAAGAGTCACGCTTATCTCCACACATGGAAAGATTAATAAAGCACATATTCTCATTCCAGACATAACTCGACAGACAAACTAAAATATTCATCTCGCTATCACTCTCAACCAAGTTAAGTATTTCCAAACTTTTAATCTCGTCATCAGCCAAACCACTTAATTTCATCTAAGAAAGCACGAACACACTGGCACATAAGGTGAGTTCAGGCCAACACAGTAAACCGAACGTCTACTTGTCTACAATAACACCCCCGCCCTTTCTTTCTCAAGTCTCCTGTCTATGTCCCCGTCCCACACATGCACACACAGGACAGGTTTTGCGCCTGCATACTCACACACATACACCATCATTTCACTGTCAAACAAGCCACTCTCTCTTTCCTTATCCCTTCAAAATAAGACTTCCATGCAACAGAAAGCAACAAGAAAATGTCCAATATACTTACAATTAAGCAAACAATAGAGTCTTATAAATTCCTATGTAATCCTGCAGGTGCACTATTTTATGTGTTTTTAGCTGGCCAGCAAAATCATATATTATCATCCACATATTTAGACGTCAAATATTGGAAGGACATTGGAACTCTTTACAAACTTTCTGTCCATATACATTAATTTCTTATCAGGTTCCTTTTCATCCGCGGTTCTACCTTTTTACTGATTTGTATCCCCATTTTGCAATTTTTCGGATGAGGTAGCAAACCTCCATTCACAGTTATTCATACACTCTTTGTCGCTGTTTTCTCACACTCTCTCGACCTCTCTCAGGCCCACACGCTCTCGCCCCACACACACACATACACGCACACACACACA
>NW_017805038.1:15973-18878 GCF_001891065.2 Hippocampus comes
CCGTGAAATAAACGTCCCTTTGTAACTTTGAGTAACCGCAGCTGTCACTGTGGGTCAGTGGGTCGCACCTGTAACTTCAGACTCGATCCAAAACCCCCATGTCTTGTGCTGCTACATTGTCAGATCTGAAATGTTCAACGCCGTTTTGTCTCGACCGGTTAAAATGGGAACATTGCTTGGAATCCAGTCACCTTTAAAACCCTACTTTGAAACTCTTAAAACCTGAGGTAAAATATTTCATTCAAGTTTTTTAGAGCCACTTTTGTCACCCAATAAAATAAATAAATAGATGAATAAAAATCAGGACCCCACTTTGAAACCAATCCTTCCTTTGAAACTTTGACTGCTTTAAAAGTGGAGGTTACACACTCAGACAACTGAATTTTTCAAGTAATTTTTAGGACAGCTGTCAAAAATCATGAGGGCTTGGAGATCAGCCTTTGCAACCTTAAATGTTCCTGAGAAACCCTCACTGATAAGTAACTGCAGCTGTTAACTTGGCTCAGTGGGTCGCACCTCTAAATGAGGACTTGATCTAAAACCCCATGTCTTGTGCTGCAAATATATTCTTTTTATATTTAAGGCTTGAGCCAAAACCTGCTGCTACTTAGTCAGATTGAAAGATTTTAAATCCATTTTGTGACTGCTGTAAAAATTAGGGGCACTTCTTGGAAGCCAAACTCAACTTTTAAACCCTATTTGAAACTCAGTTTTAAAAGTCGAGGTCACACACCTTGACATTTTCAAATTGTTTTTACTCAATTTCATCACCACAATAAAAATAAATAATATATATTTAAAAAATCAGGACCCCTGCATGGAAGCCAAACCCTCCTTTGAAACCCTTAGAGCTTTAAAACTCAAGATCACACATTTCGACAGCTGAATTTTTACATCTCAAATTTAGGACAGCTGTAAAAATCAAAATGGTTTGAGATTAACCTTTGGAACCTAAAAGACTCCTTTAAATCCGACGGTACTGGCCTGGAACACCTCACCAGATCGGCGTACAGGAGGCATCCTCATTTAATGCCAGAGCTACCTCATCTGGCTCCTCTCAATGTGGAGGAGAAGCGGCTCATTTCTTGGCACTTATATCAAAACTCCCATATGCCTTGGGCTTGTACATTGTCAGGTCTGAAATTGTAAACCCCATGATGTGACCACTGTTAAAAATCGGAACACCACTTGGAAGCCAAAGTCACCTTTTATACCCCACTTTGAAAATGTGTTCAAACCTGAAACACATGGTATTTGGATTTCTTTACACTCAATTTTAGAACCACGGTTAAAAATCAGGACCTAGTGTTAAAAACTTTGAAAAACAACCATTCATTTGAACTCCTGACTTCTTCAAAAGGTGAGTTCTGGGGAAAAAAAAACCCAAACAAACAAAATAACATGACACTGCATGGAAGCCATTCAGCCCTTTGAAACATTCAAGGCTCTCAACCCAAGGACACACTTTGAGAGAGCTGATTTTTTTTTCGCAACTAGATTTTGGGACCTTTAAAACCCCAAAAGTTCCTTTGAAACCCTAACTGATTTGGAACCGTGGCATCAGTACTCGGTATTGTGACCCACTGACTGAGGACATGGGGGATTTTGTGATCGAGATCTGTGTTGGGTCCTTCTCCATTCTGGAATTTGGAACCCATTTTGTTTCAAGTGTTAAAAATAGGCACATTCCTTGAAACGCCAAACTCACTTTTTAAACTCGAAATGATATAAACCCCAAAGTCATTCGTTCAGACAGCTGAAAAATTGCACCTCATTTTGGGACTGCTGTCATAAATCATCAACACTTGGTAGCATTTAAGACCCCAAAAGTTCCTTTGAAACCCTGACTGATGAGGAACTGCGGTGTCATTACTCAGTCTTGTGACCCACTGACTTAGGAGATGGGGGTTTTGTGATCAAGACCTGTGTTGGGTCCTTCTCCAGTCTGGAGCTTGGAACCCATTTTGTTTCAAGTGTTAAAATGGGCGTACTCCTTAACACACCAAACTCACCTTTTACACTCGTAATTATAAAGAACCCAAACTCATACATTCAGACGGCTGAGATTTTTAACATAATTTGGGGATACCCGTCAAAAATCATGACCACATGTTGGCATTTAAAGCCCCGACCGTTCCTTTGAAACCCTGACTGATTAGGAACCGCAACTCTTGGTACTCAGTGGCACCACTGGCGGAGGACGTGGAGTTTTTGTCATCAAATCTTGAGCCGGAACAATTTCAGTTGTGGAGTTGTTCACACCATTTTGTCACACAACTCTGAAAAGAAAGGGTACACTGCTTGGAAGCCCACTCACCCTTTGAAAACTTGACTGCTTTGAAAGTCCAGGTCATCAATTCAGACAGCTGAATTCTGCAACTCGATTTTTGAACAGGTATTAAGAAACCGTGACGGCTTCAAAATTAGCCTGTCAAGAGTTTCATGGTCCTTTGAAACCCTCAATAATTAAGAACCGAAGATGTCAACGTTTTTCACTGGTGCGACCCACTGACTTAGGATATGTAGGTTTTGTGATCAAGTCCTGTGGTTGGTCCTTCTCCAGTCTGGAGTTTGCAACCCATTTTGTTTCAAGTGTTAAAAATGGGAACAGTCCTTAGAATCCAAACACTTGTCAGACACCTGTCATAAATCATGACCTTATGTTGACATTTAAAACCCCAAACATTCCCTTGAAACCCTGACTGATTAGGAACTGCGGCTGTTAGCACCCATTGGCACCACTGGATAAGGCCGTGGTGTTTTTGAAATCGGGTTTTGTGCCAGGACATTTTCAGTTGTGGAGTTTCTCACTCCATTTTTTCACACCACTGTGAAAAGAAAAGGTAAACTGCTTGAAAGCCAAGCCCTCCTTTGAAACCTTGAGTGCTTCAAAAGTGCATGTCAT
>NW_017805038.1:19001-21819 GCF_001891065.2 Hippocampus comes
TGGGACAGCCTTCAAACATCGTGACCACTTGGAAGCCTTTGAAACACCAATCTCTCCTTTGAAATCCTGACAGATTCGGAATGGCGGCATTCAACCTTACTCAGTGGGTCACACCCCTGACTTTGGCAAAAGAGATTTTGGGATCAAGTTTTGGTCTGGGACAAACAAAGGTCTTAAATGTTTAACGCCACATTGCAACCACTGCTTGGAAGGCAAAGTCACCTTCCCTGGCCTGCTTTGAGGCCATTTTAAAACCTATGGTATTTTGTTTCATCCTTAAAAATCAGGACCCCACGTGGACAGTAATCGTTACTTTGAAATCCTGACTGCTTTAAAACCCGAGGTTACGCATTCAGAAAGCTGACTTTTTCAACTTAATTTTGGAACAGCTGGCGAAAACCGTGACAGCTTCCAGATTAGCCTTTGCAACCCTAAACGCTCCTTGGAAACCCTCACTGATTAGTAACCACAGCTGTCAATATGGCTCAGGTGTACCAGCTACTATGGAAAGTTCTTGGAGCATTTATTCTACTTCCACCCCGAACTTTGGACATGTTCCAAGACCCCCATGTATTTTGCTGGTAGATTGTAAAAACTGAAAATTGTCATTCCATTTTGTAAACCCTGTAACAAAATAGGAACCCTGCTTGGAACCGAAGTCATCTTTTATCTCGACATTGAAAAACTGCGTTTTGGAAAATTAGAGGTCAGACATTTTGACACTCTCATTAGTTTATACTCTTTTAAAACAATAAATTTGGGGCCCTGCGTGGAAGCCAAACCTTCATCTAAACCCCTGACTGCTTTAGAACCCAAGGTGACATTTTTGTTCAACTCAATTTTGGGACAGCTGTAAAAAGATGCTGAAGAATTCAAGCTTTTGAAACCTTAAACACGGCTTGATCAGTACCCACAGCTGTCAATGTGTTTCAGTGGGTCGGACCTGTGATTTATGACTTAATCCAAAACCGCAATTGTCTAGAACATTGGAAATGTTTAAGTTCATTTTGTAACCATTTTAAAAAATACTTGGAAGCAAAACAATTTTTTAATTGGTACTGTGAAACTGTTTTAAAACCCAAGGTAAGAAACCATGACGTCAGGATTTTTTTCCACTCCATTTTATAACCACTGATAAAAACCAGGACCCCTCCACTTTCTTTGAAACTGACTGCTTTAAAACCCAAGGTCATATTTTCAAGTTGAATTTTTCCATTCCATTTTGGGACAGCTATCAAAGATTGTTATGGCTTGTAGATAAGCCTTCGCAACTTGAAATAAAAGCTCCTTTGTAACTTTGAGTAACCGCAGCTGTCACGGTGGTTCAGTTTTGTCATCAAATCTTGAGCCGGGACAATTTCAGTTGTGGAGTTGTTCACACCATTTTGTCACACCACTCTGAAAAGAAAGGGTAAACTGCTTGGAAGCCCACCCCTCCTTTGAAAACTTGACTGCTTTAAAAGTCCGGGTCATGAATTCACACAGCTGAATTCTGCAACTCAATTTCTGCACAGGTATTAAAAAAACCGTCATGGCTTTGACATTAGCCTCTCAAGCGTTTTATGGTCCTTTGAATCCCTAAATCATTAAGAACCGAAGCTACTACTACTTTGAAACTCTTAAAACCTGAGGTAACATACTTCATTAAAATTTTTTGAGTCAATTTTGTCACCCCCTTTAAAAATAAATAAATAAATAAATGAATAAAATCCATAAATAAAACAGATTCACAGTATTTGCTGAATCGCGGTTACGACTTATGTGGGCTAGCTCGTTAGCACGGAAGCTAACTGCGGACGTTAGCACGGAAGCTAACTGCGAACAGACGCTACGCACCTGAAACCCACCACCAGAGACCAACAAGCCGAACGCCAGCGAGCGTGAGGGAGCCGGAAAACCCACTTGCCACGTCAGCAACACCCAGCAGCAAGCCCACTGGACACGTCACCAACTAGCATACAACCGGCTAGCAACGAGACCCAACAAAATGCCACCCAAACAGAAGCAAGACACAAAGCAGGATGAGGACTTCCTGACCCTCACTCAAGTAAACGAATTACTCCAGCAACAAAAAGAGCTTTTTACTGCGCTCTTGCAACAACAACAGGAAAATTTCAAAGGATTTGTCAAGATGATAATCGACTCAACAAACTCACGACTTGACACTTTTACCAGGGAAGTCCAAGAAATAAAAACCAGCATCAACTTTACCCAAAAAGAGGTAGACGACATGAAAAAAAATCTAATCGGCAAAACTGGCCATTCCAAAGACATGCAAGCAGAAATCTACAAAATATGCGACAGCAGGCTAGCATTAACAGACAAGATGGACTACTTGGAAGGACAGTCAAGAAGAAACAACTTGGTAATTGATGGAATTGAGGAAACACCAGGAGAAACGTTGACTGAAACAGAGGAAAAAGTTAAAAAAAATCCTCAAGGAAAAGCTGCTGTTACAGGGACAAATTGAGGTGGAGAGAGCTCACCGCACAGGAAGACAAGAACCTGGAAGACCTCGACCGAGGCCAGTTGTGGTGAAATTTCAAAAATACAAAGACAGAACAAGGATCCTACAAAAAGCAAAATACTTAAAAGGCTCCAACATCTACATCAACGAAGACTTTACAGATACCGTACGACAAAAAAGAAAAGAGCTCCTCCCAAAATTAAAAGCTGCACGTGACAGAGGGGAAACTGCCTACTTAAGACATGACAAACTTATCGTCCACCCTCGCACCAGTACTCCAACACAACAGGCTCGAGTTCAACACCATCAAGCGGCATACTGAGAACTGTTCACCACCCGACGACAAAAACT
>NW_017805038.1:22111-23730 GCF_001891065.2 Hippocampus comes
AGGGAGCCAGCGACGACCGCAAGGGAGCCAGCGACGACCGCAAGGGAGCCAGCGACCGCGAGGGAACCGGGAGACACCCAGCCAGCCAGCGAGCCTGAGGGAGCCGGGAGTCAACCAGCCAGCGAGCGTGAGGGAGTCTGCGACGACCGCAAGGGAGCCAGCGACCGCGAGGGAACCGGGAGACACCCAGCCAGCCAGCGAGCCTGAGGGAGCCGGGAGTCAACCAGCCAGCGAGCGTGAGGGAGTCTGCGACGACCGCAAGGGAGCCAGCGACCACGAGGGACCCGGGAGACGTCCAGCCAGCAACCGCGAGGGAGCCAGCGACAACAGCGAGGGAGCCAGCGATGACAGCGAGAGAGCGAGTGACAACAGCGAAGGAACCAGCGACGAGCGCGAGGGAGCCAGCGACGACCGCGTGACAGCGGGAAATTCACATCTCAAAAACATGGACTTCCAACCCTTTGAAGATACTGACTATAAGCCATTCGACCCCGAGAACAATGTGCACCCGGACAATAACTTCTTCAAGAACAAACAAAGGGTAACAAACTCTGACTATTACCTAGATGAACAATTCAACACGAATATAAAATTGGAAAATGCACTTTCAGTAATACACTTAAACAGTAGAAGTCTCTATAAAAACTTCACAAAAATCAAAGAATACCTGACTAAATTCAATAAATTTAAAATAATTGCCATATCAGAAACCTGGCTTGACAAAGATAAAACAAGTGAAATGGAAATAGAAGGTTATGAAATGTTCGCAACTAATAGGGAAAACAAAAAAGGAGGGGGGGTTGCAATATATGTAGACAAAGCACTTAAATGCAGTAAAATCGAGAGATTGACAAACACAATAGAAAACCTAATGGAATGTTTAACCATTGAAATACATTATAAAAAGGCAACAAATATCATCATAAGTTGCATCTATAGGACACCAGGATCATGTATTGACACGTTCAATAAAAAACTAACAGATATGCTCAGCTACTACAACGATAAGAAAACACGAATAGGTGGTGACTTTAACATTGACTTATTAAACCCAAATGGACACAAAAAAACAACTGACTTCATAAATACTATGTACAGCAACAGCCTTTTCCCAGTAATCCTGAAACCTAGCAGAATAACAGTTGACACGGCCACATTAATAGATAACATATTTATAAATAAGACTGATCATAAAATGGAAAGTGGACTTCTCATTAATGATATAAGTGACCATCTACCTGTCTTTGCAGTTTTTCCAAATTATTTTGATAGAAAAGCTAAGTCAACAACTCACTTAACAGAAATAAGACTAAGAACCCAACGCTCCATCGATGCTTTTAAGCAAGACCTAGAAAAACAAAACTGGACCGAGGTCTACTCAAACGAAGACCCAAATACAGCGTTTGAAGTATTTCAGTCTACCATAATCTCCTTATATGATAAACATTTTCCATTAACTAAAGTCTCCAAAAAGTATAAAGACCCAAGTAAGCCATGGATAACGAAAGGCATAGAAAACGCATCTAAAAAGAAAAAAAATTTATATAAATTGTTTTTAAAATTGAGAACTAAAGAAGCAGAAACAAAATATAAGACCTATAAAAATAAACTAGTAAAGA
>NW_017805038.1:25942-27285 GCF_001891065.2 Hippocampus comes
CGTCTTTTCCATGGTGGGTAACGTGTCTCTTGGCTCCCATGGTTGCTCCTATAGCCAAGCATCTCTAGGATGACTGATGCTGAAGTGTATATCAGCTCATTGGTTTCCGTGATCATTATGGTTGGGATCACCCTCAGTGCTGCATTCACACTTTCCATGAGACTTTCAGGTGGTACTTCACATAGTCGTTGTAATCGGTTTCTAGGTTGCCCAGCTTTCATTCTCGCCATGATCTTAGCTTTCAGGTCAGTGTGCCTGCAAACAAACACACTCCCTATTTTAAAACTACAAAAAAAAGCAATTCGAATTATTAATAAATCGAAATATACGGAACCCACAAATCCATTATTTATCAAATTAAATACGATGAAATTTCATGACCTGGTTGACTTTAAAATCGCCCAATTAATGTACAAAGTACACAATAACCTGCTCTGCCAAAACATTCTGAAGTTTTTCGAAATTCGAGAAAGCAGCTATGAATTAAGAGGTACCAACTTATTCAAAAAACTCAAAACAAGAACAAACATCAAGCAAAGAAGTGTATCTATCAAAGGTGTTAATCTGTGGAATAATTTCGAAACGGACCTGAAAATGAGTAAATCGCTTGCTGAGTTCAAAAACAAATTCAAAAAAATAGTACAAACTACCTACAACAATCAGAGTTAAAATGATAAATTCTAAACATTAAATATAATGAATCAGAACTAGGTTGATAAATAGAGAAAGGTATTGAAATATCCATTATGAATACAAGAGAAAATTAACACAAGAGTGCCAGGGTGTGTATGTATAAAATCCCGAGACAAACCAAAAGTATAAAAATATCACGGTTAAGGGTAAAGTATGAGCCTTAATGGAGACTTCTTTCTTCTTACTTTCTTTCTTTTCTGATTGATATAAAAATGATTCAATAGATATAAACATATAACACGGGGTAGGACTAGACAAGTTCTTTACTTCTTCCTACTCCCTTGAACATAATAACTGTGTTGAATGATGACTAATTTCTCTTTCCTCTTTACTATTTTATTTACCTTATTTTCTGTCAAATTATTACTGTATATGTTTTATGTTCAATAAACAAACAAACCAAACCAAACCAAACCAAAATTCAGGACCCCACTTTGAAACCAATCCTTCCTTTGAAACTTTGACTGCTTTAAAAGTGGAGGTTACACAACTGAATTTTTCAAGTAATTTTTAGGACATCTGTTAAAAATCATGAGAGCTTGGAGATCAGCCTTTGTAACCTTAAATGTTCCTTAGAAACCCTCACGGATAAGTCACTGCAGCTGTTAACGTGGCTCAGTGGGTCGCACCTCTAAATGAGGACTTGATCT
>NW_017805038.1:27302-28967 GCF_001891065.2 Hippocampus comes
TTGATCTTCAACCCCATGTCTTGTGCTGCTAATATATTATATTTATATTTAAGGCTTGAGCCAAAATCTGCTGCTACTTTGTCACATTGAAAGATTTTAAGTCCATTTTGTAACTGCTGTAAAAATTAGGGGCACTGCTTGGAAGCCAAACACAACTTTTGAACCCTATTTTAAACTCTGTTTTAAAAGTCGAGGGAACACACCTTGACATTTTCAATTTGTTTTTACTCACTTTCATAACCACAATTAAAAAAAAAAAAAATCAGGAGCCCTGCATAGAAGCCAAACTCTACTTTGAAAGGTGTTTCATCCATACCTACATGGCATATTCCATGGGCTTCAGAAATGAAAATGTTCAATCATGCCTGAGGTGAAATGCATCTACCCTTTTTTTCGCCATATGCCATCCTCATCTTTGACACCCTCTTTCCACTTCAACATACTCTTTTCTTCTGGACTTGCTTTTTCTTGCCACAACTTAATTCTTTCTGCTGTCACCTCCTGTGGATCATCACAATTACACTCACTTAAAGTTCGTACAAATGTTGGTCGGTACCCCGCAACTTTTTTTGCTGCTCGCTCTTTTCTTCTGGACTTGCTTTTTCTTGCCACAACTTAATTCTTTCTGCTGTCACCTCCTGTGGATCATCACAATTACACTCACTTAAAGTTCGTACAAATGTTGGTCGGTACCCCGCAACTTTTTTTGCTGCTCGATCTGCTGATTCATTTCCTGACGATACATAATCTTTAGTCCGTGAGTGACCTTTACATTTTATTACTGCTACTGCTGTGGGGAGCATGAAAGCATCTCACAATTTCAGAATGTCATCTTGATGTTTAATGGGTTTACCGATTGCGGTTTGAAAATCGTTTTGCTGCCATTCTTTTAATGCAACATGAACTGTCGTGTGCATACACCGAGTGTATAAATGTTTACTGATTGATTCTGTGCTAACCTGAGAGCTGCTGTGAATGCCAAAATGTCTGCTCTTTGTGATGATTGGGAGCCTGTAATTATTTCTGCTTGCACTTCTTCAAAGCTTGTGTCTGTGCGTTGGGTTACTGCAAATCCAGATCGTAGGCCATCGTTGCCTTTGAAGCAACATTCATCTGTGAAAAGAGTCAAGTCTGGATTGTCAAGAGGTGTCTCGTATAGTTCGGTACAGAGTGAGTTTTCTTCTGTAGTTCTTTGTACACAACAATGCGGTTCTCCTTCGAGCAGACCTTCGGCCATGTTTACTCCTTCATGAGCAAAGAGAATATGTGGTTGTGCTAAGATTGCTTCAATTTTTCGCTGTCTTCCTCCGGCCATGGCAAAAGCATGACTCGTGACATATTGGACTGTACTGTACGATGTTTGCACAGTCAGCGGATGATGAAGAACAATGTGAGATGTTTTCTGAATTTGTCTGGCAAGAGCAGATGCGAAAGAAGCGCAAAGTGGATGTCTTTGTTCGTATTTTTCCAAAGGAGTCGATGCATACAGACAAAATTGTCGAGTGCCCCTTTTTCCCTCTTCTGATAAAAGACAGCAGAAACACCGCTGAATTGATCGTGCCATTTTAATAAAAGATGTTGATCCAGGATCTAAGATTAAATTACTTTATGTTCGATCCATAAAATCGATACTTATTTTACAGGAGAAATAAGGTGGACTAGCAA
>NW_017805038.1:29013-41486 GCF_001891065.2 Hippocampus comes
GGGAAAAAAAGACAACTACTGTTTAACAAAGTTAAAGTAAAAATTGTCTTATTTCCCTAAAAGGGCTATTTCTATTATTAAGCAGGCACAACTTAACAAAATAAAAGAGTTCCTGTGCCTCAACACAATACCTCTCATTATTTGCTGTGTACTGGCAAAGTGAATAATTGTTATTTTCATGCACCCCATTATTGGTTGGTTGTGAGGAGTGTTGATTTGTATAAGCTTGGCTTGACCATACTAAATGGGCATATAGCCCTGCTCCCCATGACCGCCGTGCATGGGACCGGACCTTGGTCTTATTAAAAAAAAAAAAGTGGACCTACAGCATTTCTAGTTGAGGACCACTGCTATAAATGATATCTGCAAAGTCTCAACACAATTTAAATGTGAAATAAATTGTCACTAAACTTGAAAAAAATCTAAGTTAATTGTTTTTGGCACAAGACCAATCAAACACCAAGCTAAAATTATGGTAAACTCAATTGAGATAGAAAGAGCGTATGAAACCAAGTTTCTCGGATTAGTAATAGACTCAAAACTATGTTGGAAGCCACATATCGATAACGTAAAAAGAAAAATTGCCAAAACCATAGGGATCCTCTACAAAACCAAGGAAGTGCTAAATAAGGGATCTTTGTACACATTATACTCTTCATTATTATTACCATATATGACCTACTGTGTGGAAATATGGGGAAATGCCTGCAAAACAAACAAACTCCCTTTTTTAAAACTACAAAAAAAAGCAATTCGAATGATTAATAGATCGAAATATATGGAACCCACAAATCCACTATTTATCAAATTAAATACGATGAAATTTCATGACCTGGTTGACTTTAAAACTGCCCAATTAATGTACAAAGTACACAATAACCTGCTCTGCCAAAACATTCTGAAGTTTTTCGAAATTCGAGAAAGCAGCTATGATTTAAGAGGTACCAACTTATTCAAAAAACTCAAAACAAGAACAAACATCAAGCAAAGAAGAAGAATCTATCAAAGGTGTTAATCTGTGGAATAATTTCGAAACGGACCTGAAAATGAGTAAATCACTTGCTGAGTTCAAAAACAAATTCAAAAGAATAGTACAAACTACCTACATCAATCAGAGTTAAAATGATAAATTCTAAACATTAAATATAATGAATCAGAACTAGGTTGATAAATAGAGAAAGGTATTGAAATATCCATTATGAATACAAGAGAAAATTAACACAAGAGTGCCAGGGTGTGTATATATAAATTCCCGATACAAACCAAAAGTATAAAAATATCACGGTTAAGGGTAAAGCATGAGCCTTAATGGAGACTTCTTTCTTCTTACTTTGTTTCTTTTCTGATTGATATAAAAATGATTCAATAGATATAAACATACAACACGGGGTAGGACTAGATAAGTTCTTTACTTCTTCCTACTCCCTTGAACATAATAACTGTGTTGAATGATGACTAATTTCTCTTTCCTCTTTACTATTTTATTTACCTTATTTTCTGTCAAATTATTACTGTATATGTTTTATGTTCAATAAACAAACAAACAAACAAACAAACAAACAAACAAACAAACAAACAAACAAACAAACAAACAAACAAACAAACAAACAAACAAACAAACAAACAAACAAACAAACAAACAAACAAACAAACAAACAAACAAACAAACAAACAAACAAACAAACAAAAAGAAACAGAAAAGGCACTAATCCAATCACCGAACGCGCATGGCCAGTCTCTACGTAAGGCCCTCTAGCTAGCCCTAGTAGGCAGACGAGAACATCAGACTCGTGATCTGATTGGCTATTGAAACCTGGCGGTGCCCGTTCATTTACAGCGCACAGGGGCCTGCTCTGTTTAATCTGAAGGCCCCGAGCAAGTTTAATTAACCTGGCAACACAAGCTAGATGAAATATGATTGGTTAAAAACTCTACCATAATAAATAAGTTATTTTTCGAGTGGCTTTCATTAAAAGCCACTCACCTAAGTGGAAATAATATGACGTAAAGAATACAGAGAATAATTTTGATAACATATTTATGAAAATAAAATAAATTTATGTTATTTTCAGAAAAGTAAATTTACTTTTCTGAGAATGTTTAAGCCAGCAGAAAAGGCCTTGCTGGCCCTCAGGGTCCGCCACTGCTGCTTGGAAGCCCACCCCTCCTTTGAAAACTTGACTGCTTTAAAAGTCCAGGTCATGAATTCACACAGCTGAATTCTGTAACTCAATTTCTGCACAGGTATTAAAAAAACCGTCATGGCTTTGAGATTAGCCTGTCAAGCATTTTAATGGTCCTTTGAATCTCTAAATCATTAAGAACCGAAGCTACTACGACTTTGAAACTCTTAAAACCTGAGGTAACATATTTCATTAAAATTTTTTGAGTCAATTTTGTCACCCCCTTTATAAATAAATAAATAAATAAATGAATCCAATTCAGGACCCCACTTTGAAACCCATCCTTCCTTTGAAACTTTGACTGCTTTAAAAGTGGAGGTTAAACAACTGAATTTTTCAAGTAAGTTTTTGGACATCTGTTAAAAATCATGAGAGCTTGGAGTCATCCTTTGTAACCTTAAATGTTCCTTAGAAACCCTCACGGATAAGTAACTGCAGCTGTTAACTTGGCTCAATGGGTTGCACCTCTAAATGAGGAGTTGATCTTCAACCCCATGTCTTGTGCTGCTAATATATTGTATTTATATTTAAGGCTTGAGCCAAAACCTGCTGCTACTTTGTCACATTGAAAGATTTTAAGTCCATTTTGTAACTGCTGTAAAAATTAGGGGCACTGCTTTGAAGCCAAACACAACTTTTAAACCCTATTTTAAACTCTGTTTTAAAAGTCGAGGGAACACACCTTGACATTTTCAATTTGTTTTTACTCACTTTCATAACCACAATTAAAAAAAAAAAAAATCAGGAGCCCTGCATAGAAGCCAAACTCTTCTTTGAAAGGTGTTTCATCCATACCTACATGGCATATTCCATTGGCTTCAGAAATAAAAATGTTCAATCGTGCCTGAGGTGAAATGCATCTACCCTCTTTTTGCCTCATGCCATCCTCATCTTTGACACCCTCTTTCCACTTTCACATACTCTTTTCTTCTGGATTTGCTTTTTCTTGCCACAACTAAATTCTTTCTGCTGTCACCTCCTGTGGATCATCACAATTACACTCACTCACAGTTTGTAGAAGTGTTGGTCGGTACCCCGCAACTTTTTTTGCTGCTCGATCTGCAGATTCATTTCCTGCCGATACATAATCTTTCGTCCGTGAGTGACTTTTACATTTTATTACTGCTACTGCTGTGGGGAGCATGAAAGCATCTCACAATTTCAGAATGTCATCTTGATGTTTAATGGGTTTACCGATTGCGGTTTGAAAATCGTTTTGCTGCCATTCTTTTAATGCAACATGAACTGTCGTGTGCATACACCGAGTGTATAAATGTTTACTGATTGATTCTGTGCTAACCTGAGAGCTGCTGTGAATGCCAAAATGTCTGCTCTTTGTGATGATTGGGAGCCTGTAATTATTTCTGCTTGCACTTCTTCAAAGCTTGTGTCTGTGCGTTGGGTTACTGCAAATCCAGATCGTAGGCCATCGTTGCCTTTGAAGCAACATTCATCTGTGAAAAGAGTCAAGTCTGGATTGTCAAGAGGTGTCTCGTATATTTCAGTACAGAGTGAGTTTTCTTCTGTAGTTCTTTGTACACAACAATGCGGTTCTCCTTCGAGCAGACCTTCGGCCATGTTTACTCCTTCATGAGCAAAGAGAATATGTGGTTGTGTTAAGATTGCTTCAATTTTTCGCTGTCTTCCTCCGGCCATGGCAAAAGCATGACTCGTGACATATTGGACTGTACTGTACGATGTTTGCACAGTCAGCGGATGATGAAGAACAATGTGAGATGTTTTCTGAATTTGTCTGGCAAGAGCAGATGCGAAAGAAGCGCAAAGTGGATGTCTTTGTTCGTATTTTTCCAAAGGAGCTTGTTGAGTCCCTCCTTCCCTCTTCTGATAAAGGGCAGCAGAAACACTGCTGACCTTTTCAGACACGTCAAGACAGAACATGCGATTGTAATCGGGAATCGCAAGAGCTGCAGCAGTGGAAAGATGCTGTTTTAAGGAGATGAAGGAAGTGTCTGCTTCCGTGGTCCAATAAAGAGTGTTTGAAAGATTTCGCATACCCTGTTCGTTGACCATCTGTCGCAGTGGGTGAGTGAGTTCAGCAAAGTCTGGAACATGATGTCTGGAATAGTTGCAAAGACCGAGAAAGGCTAGCATGATTTTGACATTTGTTGGTTTTGGGTGATGGAGGATATCGTCCTTGTGAGAGGGAGACATTCCTGTGCCATGACGTGAGACTAATCGTCCAAGAAAGGAAACCTGTGGACGTTCAATCTGAAGTTTGGACTTGGAGCGCTTCAGTCCAACAGAGGCCAATTGAGAAAGCAGAGATCTGCTGGCATCCAGACAGTAAGATTCAGATGGAGCTCCCAGCAGGAGGTCATCTACATACTGCACCAAGAGAACACCAGGGGGCAGTACAAGTGTGGACAGTAGTTGGCGAAGGCAGTCGTTGAAAAGTCCGGGTGAAAGGGCAAAGCCTTGGGGCAGGCGATTGTAGGAGTAGCAAACGCTATTCCAAGTGAAAGCAAAAAATTGCTTCATTGAAGGATGGAGTGGAATGCAAAAGAAAGCGTTAGCCAAGTCGATGCAAGTAAAATGAGTGTGGGCCGATGTAATTTGAGACAATGCCGAGTGAGGGTTCGGGACGGACAAGGTGGGAGTTAAGACGGCTGCATTAATCGCTCGCAGGTCATGGACCACGCGAAACTTTCCATTGCCTTTCTTTTCAATAGGTAAAATGCGCGTGTTATAGTCAGATCCGGAAATTTCACACAAAACTCCTGCTTTGAGCAGGTCTTCAATCATTTCAGAAATGCCTATCATCCCAGCCTCTTTTACAGAGTATTGGGGAACATATACTTGTCCTGGTTTCATCTGAAAAACAATAGGTGAGACGTTGCAGAAACCAAAATCAGTGGGATCAATAGAACACAGTGACGCAGGAAGAGAATCAATCAGTTGACCCGCAAAATCGCTGTCGGTTGTTTCACGTCCATTGTGTCTATCCAAAAGCTGGTGTTCCAAAACAGAAATGGGTGAAAATGCGTCAAATTAAATCCAATAAGCATTAAGAGATGGGGAATAGAGTAATTGAGAGTGAAATTAATTTTGCCAATCTGTGGCCTGTGTGCATGCCAAGACAAACGGACCCAGATCCTTTGCTGTGTGCCAGGGTGAAGCCATCAAGGAGACATGTGGGTGACAAGGAGGTGTGGAAGGATCTGGAGGATTCGCAATCATTTACCAATTGAGTTGTTCAGGAGTCAGGGACACCGAAAAGGCAACGCCTGGTTTGCCTACAAATAAATCACCAATGTTCAATTCCCATGTGCTGTTTTCATTTTCCTGAAACGCTTCGCCGTAAATCTCATTCCCTGATCTGTCATAGTACAGAGCGCAATGCATGCAATCAGATACCATATCATAAGATCTGAGGTTACGAACTCAAGGCAACCAGAATAGTCCAAGAGCGCTCAAATTCGAGCCAACTGCTGGAGTCAATGTCAACTTTAGCCCAGTAGATGTCAGCAGTGGCACATGCCACAAGGCGTTGCTCAACAAGCGGGAACTGGGAGGTGTCATTGCAGGCAGAGACGGCAGAGCAGCAATAGGTGTTTACATCCGGAAATTCCAAGATAAGTTCATCAGGGCTGCATTTGATGAGAGAGGGCACATGGCGATGACGAGATCTCTGCCCAAAAGATTAACTGAGCAGTTGGCTGCAAACACAAAAGAATGCAAAAGAGTTTGTGAGAAACTTTGAACAGTCACTGGAGTTGTTAATTGCAGGGCAGTTTCTTTACCATTGAATCCAACAAGTGAGATGCTTTTATTGGTAAGAGAGGTATCAGGTGGCAGGACTGTAATGGTAGAATGCCGAGCTCCTGTGTCGATCATGAATGACAAGCATGTAGATTCAGGGCACCGTCATTGCGGAAACTATCCACCAGAGGGAGGCAGGTACTGTTGATTAGGCACCGGGGGATATCCTTGTTGTTGCTGTTGCTGTTGAGCAACCTCCAACTGGGTCAAGCGGCTCGCAAAGCCACAGCGACCTGGGTACCTGCAGACCCAGTTGCCGGCTGTTGACTGGGAACTGTTCGTAGCCCGAAGGCACGCCCAATACTGCTTGGAGGTCTTTCCCGAGTTGGGATGTTGTTGCTGCAGTTGCTGTTGCAGTTGTTGTTGGGGTTGTTGTTGGTACTGCAAAGGATATCCTCTCCCTCAGGGTTGATAGTAACCTCCTCAATTGTAGCCACGAGCAGGTTGTTGACCTCTGCCTCTGCCTCTCCACGCAGACACATGGGGTTGGTGTACACAGTCATGGGCCCAATGACCAGGCAGTCCACAATTGAAGCACATGTAATGGCCACCAGGGAGCGCACCTTGACCCATGAATGAACCTGGTTGATACATCCTGCACTCTGAACCGACAGAAGGAGATGAGATCACAGCAGAAGAGGTATTTTCCTGTTTTTTTAGATTTTGCAATTGTAATATAGCGAGTTGTGTTTCTGTACTTGTGTGTCTGTCTACTTTAGACCCCATGTCTTTAGCATATCTCCTTTGAATGATGTTTAAGATGTGACAACCACCGGTCAAGCTCAGCACCAGGAAGATCTGGATTGGCTTCCATGGCCTACATCACAGACTTGGGAACGCCCTTCAAAATGGCTGCTCGGAACACTTGCAAATGCAAGGCGGAGGCCGTAGGTGTGTGTCCTGTTTTCAGAGTGTAATCAGTGAGGGCCCGGTCAACAAAGGCTGCAGCCTCCTCATCTCCTTTGGGAGCGAACACCAAATCTGAGAAAACACACTCAGGGACGGGAAACAAAGCGTTTAAAGCTGTGGTTAAGGTCATACAATTTTCTCATGTAAGGGCCTGATTGTCAGGGAGAGAAGAAAAGCCTGAGTTTTACAACCAAGTATTTAATTGTGAATGCGGACATGCTTGTGTTCGGAAAGTGCGGATATCACCTACTGTTAACATTTGTCCCGTAACCGCTCTCTGCACTGTTTGAAGCCAATTGACACCGCCGAATTGCACAGGCGGAAGTTTCTGCATCAACGAACTCACATCAGTGGGAGAGAAAGGTTTATAAAACATAGCAGAGTTACCAGTGGATGGGTCAACTTTAGTTAACATAGGTGCCTGCAAGACTTGGGAACGGGTCACAGGCCGAGAATGAGGAAGAGAAGGATTCTCGGAAGATTCTTCTGGGTCTGCGAGACCTCTGATTCGGCCCAAAGCGGGGTCAGAATGTGCATCTGAAAGAGTCTGGACATGACACTTTAATTTTTTGAAATGATTCTGTAATCGAGCAATGTGGAACCTGTTTTCCATCTCTTCAATTGAAAGACCTCCAGTTTCGTGTTCTGCAGCATAGAGAGCAGCTTCCTGTTCCAATTTCAGTCGGGCAGCATCTCGTTCAATGCGAAGGGCAAGATTTTGCTCTTCTGCCTCAGTGTTTGCTCTGTCTTCATGTTCAGTGGCGATTTTCTTAAGTTGATCTTTGATATTTTGTGGAACCTCTTGGTGTCTATTTAATTCTGTCATGTATAGTCTTATCTGTGTGAATGGGTCGGCCTTCAAGTCTGCAACTTTTTCTAATTTATCTTCTAATTCTCTAATGGCGGTGGTCCCCCCAACAGCCAGAGTTTCTGCAACTTTATTTATATTTGACGTTGTCTGTTGTGAGAGAATGAGAGATGTTTGATCGACTACATCTATTTCAAGGCACATCCCATTGAAATCATCTTTGCTCTTGCTCTCATTTCAACAACATTTTTAACATCCTTTCGCACCTTTCTGCCTCTTGTAGACAACCTGTTAGTTTTTTCCACTTCCAACTCTAAAGTCGCCATGTTTATAGCACAGGCCTTTTCTGTTTCTTTCATCAACGTCGCCAAACATGCAGTTTAAGACATTGGAGGAAACCATCCATCCTCACAACACTTCTTCATCCAGTCTGTCAGTCGTTCCCTCTCACTCACTCGTTCTTGTTCTGGTAAACCCCCCCCCCCCCCCCCCCCCACACACACACACACACATCACATTCATTTCTCACTTGTTCACTCAATAACACTCGTTCAGAATGGTTGGGTATTTGTCTCAGATCGAACCATTCACTTTCCCGAATAAACTCTCCCTCCATCTTTGTTTGTCGTTTTTTCTGGTTTAGTAATTTTTTCTATTTTCTGGTTCAGTCATTTTTTTGTATTCTCTGGTTTAGTGATTTTTTTGTATTTTCTGGTTTAGTAATGTTTTTGTATTTTCTGGTTTAGTAATTGTTTTCTGGTTTAGTAATTCTTCTGTATTTTCTGGTTTAGTAATTGTTTTTTGTATTTTCTGGTTTAGTAATTTTTATTGTCTTGCTCTTTTTCTTCTGTTTGAGCCTCTTCTTACACAGGAGTACCCGAACCAGGGTACATTATTTTTCTCCGCAAAATTCTGTACTCTTTATCCGCGAATATTTCTCTGTATTGTGAACTTCTGTATTCTTCTCTGTACTCTTTATCTGCGAATATTTTTCTTTATCGCAAACTTCTGTATTCTTCTGTTATTCGCAAACTTCTTTATCCGCAAATCTATTTATTCGCGAACTTCTTTATCCGTATTCACGAATCTCTTAAAACAAAGTTACAGTTGCGCATTACACTGTTCATCCAGCCACAATTTATCTTTTTGGAATATCAATTCAAGATGTAATCCTTCCCTCGATCTCAGCCAACAGACAGAAAATCAATTTAGAGTATGAATGTCCTCTTACCTTGTCAATAGTGGGCCCGATGTTGTATCTGTTGGCAGAAACCTCAGTCCAAAATCACGTCAGGTTCACCAAATGTTGGGGGGGGGGGGGCTCCTTTCCGATGAGGAGAATGTTGCTACATTTTGGCACAGCTGTCAAAATTCTTGACCACTTGGGGAGGCCTTTCAAACCCCAAATTCTCCTTTGACACCCTGACTGATCAGGAACTGGAGCTGTCAATATTGCTCAGTGGGTCTCATCCTTGGCTTCGGATTTGAGGTTTATGGAATCATGTCCTGTGCTGGGACATTTTGAGTTGTGGCATTTTTCAACCGCTGTTGAGACCTGAGAGCACTGCTTGGGAGCAAAACTCACCATTTAACCTGTACATTTAAACTCTTAAATGTTTAAACACCTCCTGACATTTATTTTTACTCCATTTTAGAACTATTGTAAAAAAAAGAGACCTGACATGGAAGTCAAACCCTCCTTTGAAATCCTGAGGTCAAACATTAAGACAGCTGAATTTTTCAACTCAGTCTTGGGACAGCTGTCAAACATCGTGACCACTTGGAAGCCTTTGAAATCCCAATCTCTCCTTTGAAACCTTGACGGATTAGGAATGGCAGCATTCAACCTTACTCAGCGGGTCACACCCATGACTTAAGCAAAAGAGATCAATTTTGATCTGTGACATCCAAAGGTCTTAAATGTTTAATTCCTCATTGCAACCACTTCTTGGAAGGCAAAGTCACCTTCCCTGGCCTGCTTTGAGGCCATTTTAAAACCTATAGTATTTTGTTTCATCCTTAAAAATCAGGACCCCACATGGAAACCAATCATTACTTTGAAATCCTGACTGCTTTAAAACCTGAAGTGAAGCATTCAGAAAGCTGACTTTTTCAACTGAATTTTGGAACAGCTGACGAAAACCCTGATAGCTTCAAGATTAGCCTTTGAAACCATAAACGCTCCTTGGAAACGCTCACTGATAAGTAACCGCAGCTGTCAATGTGGCTCAGGTATACCAGCTACTATGGAAAGTTCTTGGAGCATTTATTCTACTTCCACCCCAAACTTAGGACATGTTCCAAGACCCCGTGTATTTTGCTGGTAGATTGTAAAAACTGAAATTTGTCATAGCATTTTGTTAAACCCTTTTACAAAATAGAAACTTTACAAAATAGAAACCCTGCTTGGAAGCCAAGCCATCTTTTACACCCGACATTGAAAAACTGCGTTTTGGAAAATTAGAGATCACACATTTTGACATTTTCATTATTTTATACTCTATTTTATAACAATAAATTTGGGGCCCTGTGTGAAAGCCAAACCTTCCCTTTAAACCCCTGACTGCTTTAGAACCCAAGGTGAATTTTTTTTTTAACTCAATTTTGGGACAGCTGTAAAAAGGTGCTGAAGAAATCAAGCTTTTGAAACCTTAAACGCGGCTTGATCAGGACCCACAGCTGTCAATGTGGTTCAGTGGTTCGGACCTGTGATTTCAGACTTAATCCAAAACCGCCAGTCTCTAGTGCATTGCCAGGTCTGAAATTTTGAAGTTCATTTTGTAAACATTTTAAAAAATCCTTGGAAGCCAAAATACCTTTCAATTGGTACTGTGAAACTGTTTTAAAATCCGAGGTAAGACATCATGACATCAAGATTTTTTTCCACTCTATTTTATAACCACTGATAAAAACCAGGACCCCCGCACTTCCTTTGAAACCCTGACTGCTTTAAAAGCCAAGGTCATATTTTCAAAGAAGTTGAATTTTTCCACTCAATTTTGGGACAGCTGTCAAAGATTGCTACGGCTTGTAGATAAGCCTTCACTACCTGAAATAAAAGCTCCTTTGTAACTTTGAGTAACCGCAGCTGTCACTGTGATTCAGTGGATCGCACCTCTAACTTCAGACTCGATCCAAAACGCCCATGTCTTGTGCTGCTACATTGTCTGATCTGAAATGTTCAACGCCGTTTTGTCTCGACTGGTTAAAATGGGAACACTGCTTGGAAGCCAGTCGCCTTTTAAACCCTACTTTAAAAGTCTTAAAACCTGAGGTAAGATATTTCATTAAAATTTTTTAGAGTAAATTTTGTCACCCCCTTTAAAATAAATAAATACAGAAATAACATTTTTAATCAAATTTAAAAAACAGGACTTAGTGTTAAAAACAAGCATTCATTTAAACTCCTGACTTCTTTAAAAGATGAGTTATGGGGAAAAAAAACAAACGAACAAAAAGAAAAATAAAAAAAAAAACAGGACGCTGCATGGAAGCCATTCAGCCCTTTGAAACATTCAAGGCTATAGACCTGTAGCGACGCCACTACTAAAGAGATTTTGGTCTCTTTGTAAACACTTTAGCTAAACCCCGGTGGAGCAAAAGAAGACGCTGTGGACGAGACTACTATTATCATAGAAAAATATATATTTGCACAGAAAAAGGAAAAAAAAACAGATTACCAAACAGCGTGTCCGTCCGACCTCGAGCGTCGTGTCGTCTGTACTAACTTATCTGTTGTCTCGGCCAGGCTAGCTTAGCTGGTGTGCTAGATCAAAGCTCTTTGATCTGCAACGTCTGTTGCGTCAGCGTTGATTGGTCGAAGCCAAAAGGCGCGCGTGCATACATGTTCGCGCTGACGCATGCACAGTAGAGAGCAGCGGACTATCGACTGCTGAGTCGCGCTTCACTCGAGTGGCATCGTTACAGGGAAGCGGTTTGGCAAGCAGCCACGTCGGCCGCTGCGCGTGGTTTGGCTTGATGAAGACGCCAGACATGATTTCAGTGGCGGAGTGCTGGGCGAACGGGATCGAAGAGCAAACAGCTGTGGATGATGTCGTGGTCGAAGTGGGCACGGGAAGGGCAGCAGTTGAGGTTGACGGGACCGGAAATGTGGCAGCTGCTGTCGATGAGGGAATTGCGGACTGAACGGCGGGAGAGGACAGACTCGTGCTGTCGTCAAAAGTCGCCGTTCGTGAGCGAAGAAACTGCTGCTCTACGACTGCCAGTTTGAGTCGGTCGATGGAGACTGTGTCCTCACAACCCATTACCTGCTCGAAGGACGGATGATACCGAGCTGAAGCATGTGGTCAAACTTTGCTTTAGCGATCCGTTGCTTCGCGAGGGCCAGTCGTTGAAAACGCTGGAACTTGGCGGGACCGGTCGTCTCGATGTGATGAACGACATCGTGAGACGCTGGTTCGGTCGTCCGCGCGGGGTTCGTCGGGTTCGGGAAACGCCGCAACAGGGTCGGATATTGCACTGATATCGAACTGTGTACAGTTCTTTTCTGAAACATTTATTTTGTGCAATGAAACTGGTTCCACGCGCCATAAGGCCGGTCTTGTCGTCGACCAGCACCTTCCTGCAAACGCTGACCGACAAGTCAAATTCGTGCAGGAAATCGGCACCAATGATGGGACGGGGGACATCTGCGATGGTGAGGACAAAGGGGAAGCAGCTGCGCAGGCCCAGATTAAGTTTGAGGAAGCGTTGGCCGCACGTCTTGATGGTGGTGCGCTTGGCTGCTTGGAGGAAGGAGCCGATGGGCGGGGGATGGTGGCCTGGCGGGGGTG
>NW_017805038.1:43824-47443 GCF_001891065.2 Hippocampus comes
TCAATTTTCATTTCACTTGTTTTTTCATCATCAAGCCAAGTTTCTGACACAGCAATTATTGTAAATTTATTAAATGTAGTCAAATATTCTTTGATTTTGGTGAAATTTTTATCAAGATTTCTACTATTTATGTGTATCACTGAAAATGTGTTTTTCACTTCTACATTTGCGTTGAATTGTTTGTCAGTGTAATACTCGGAGTTTGTAATGCTGTAATTGTGATTGAAGAAATTATTGTCTGGATCCCAGTTGTTCTCTGGGTCGAATGTCTAAGATGTCCATCTTGTCGGTTAAAGCCAGCATACTGTGACATACTTTGTATATTTCACTTTGCATGGTTTTGAAATGGTCAAATCCATTCGTTTGTTGTTTTTTGATGTCGTCGACCTCCTTTTGGGTGTAATTAAGACTAGTTTTCAGTTCTTGTACTTCCCTGGAAAAATTGTCGAGTCGTGTGTTTGTTGAGTCCAGTATCATCTTTACAAATCCTTTCAAGTGATCCTGTTGTTGCTGCATGAGTGCTGTGAACAGTTCTTTTTGTTGGATAAGTAGTTCGTTGACTTGCGCAAGGGTCATCACTTCTTCATCCTGTTTGGTATCTTGTCTCCATTTAGGCGGCATTTTTGGGTTTCGTTGCTCGCCAGCTGTCAGCTGGTTGACGTCGTGTGCTGTGGTCTCTCTCTCTCTCTCTCTCTCTCTCTGCCAACCCGGATGTTGGTGACGTGGCGGCGGGCCTGTGGCCTCCCCAGACATCACCGCCGCGGTGTTCGAGTTTTTGCCGCTGCTGCTGGGTTGATCACGTTGTAGCGCATATTTAGTCAATGACATGTCCACACAATTGTATGTACACACATGTATTTGATCACTTACTTTTTGACATTTTAGGGGAAGCTGAGCTTCCCTTGCAGTCTTAGAGCAATCGCCTCTGGTCGAAAACGGTTTGAATCTGGCACCAACGCCGAGCGAGTTCAGTGTTGAGTGAGTGAGAGAGAGAGAGAGGAGTATTGTTTTGCGAGTTATTAATCTTAGGTTATCCATTCATTCATTTGTCGAAGACTCATCCCCGTTTCATATTGTACAGAATTAGCAAGCTTTCGACGACAGAGACTCAGAAAGAATTAATCCATTTTTTTAATTAGTCAGCCACATCGTTTGTTCAGTTCTCCAAAGATAAATAGTTCATTTTGTTATCCAGAATGTTTGGATGAGTGAAACATGAAAAAAATGGAAAATAACATGTATTTTCAGTTGAGGTTCACAGAGTTTGCGGCTCCCATGGAATGGTGTATAAAATGGTTCAAATGGCTCTTTCGTTGCCGACGCTAATGTAACATGTCCCTCCTCACATGCTGTGCAGTCACAGAAATAACGACAGTCTAAACAGGTGATGTAGGAATCTAAACATCACCCAATGCAAAAAAAAAAAAAAAGGCAATTGATGGTCACCAAAATGTATGTTGACATATTTCCTTAATGTTCACAATGACCTCTGAAAATACGACCAAGATCGCCCAAGTATTAGGCATTTTAGGGTGTTTTCGTCTTCAGAGATGCGCTTACTGCAAAGCTTATTTCACTTCTCGAGAGAAACCCATCGTCCATAAAATACAAAACACATGACGTGTCTCGCCATATTACACAATGCCACAACTTATTGCGGATACGACGTGCCATCACTCAAGCAAAAATGACATCACAGTTTCTTTATATTTTTAATTAAGTGATAAGCAATTCAACAATAGCTACTGTGATAAAATAAAATAAAAATCATAATAAACATTAATAAAAAGAAAAAGTTGAATTGTAGATTGATCGGGACAGACCACAAACCGTTTAGTCACTTCTTTGAATGTATGACAACGTAGGCTTTACACTCAACACTCACCTACATAAATGGTTGTAAGATGGTCTGGGCTTGGGCGTAAGCCCTCCTGATAAATGGTGTGTCCCAGGAAACAAATGCTTGTCTGACCGAATGAACTATTGTCAGAGTTAATCTGGAGACCCGCATCACTGAGACACCTCAGAACAGCTTGCAGATTGCTGTCCTGTGTTTCTTTGGACTCCCTATTCACAATTATATCAACAAGGTAATTCAGAACTCCAGGTTGATCCTGCAGGATTGTCTGCACCCTTTTCTGCAACACAGACGGTGGCAATGCCAGGCCAAAGGGGACTCGTGGAAACTGGAAAAGGCCGTCGTGTGGAATGAAAGCTGTTAGCTGGCGTCTCTCAGGGTGCAGAGGTACCGTAGTTGAGGGTAGGCGGCACTGAGGTCATTCTGGCTGTAATGTGTGGCAGCTTCCAGGTCCCCCATGTGAGGGAGGGGAAAGCAGTCTCTGTGCCACCACAATAGGACTGAAAGACTCAGAAGCATCCACACATTCTATCATGCCTGCGAGTAGTCAGCGGTCGAGCCCCGCTGACACCTCCTCTTGTAAACTCAGTGGTAGGCGTCTCAGTTTTTGCTTTACAGGCTGCACTGTACTGTCTCGTTATACCTTGTGGATAAACGCCTTCACGCAACCCAACTGCTGGGACAGCATAGGCTCGACATTGTTCACAAATTCTGGGGCCTGTGCTGTTCTCAGTGTGCCTCCTCCCATTGGCTTCCTTCTTAAGGAAACATGGCATTTCCTTCCACTTCTATGCAGATAACTGTCAAATCGATGTCCCACTGAGCAAAAAAAGACGCTTTTTCATGAAGGCCACTTTTATCCTGCCTGGAGGAAATCAAAACCTGGATGGCACAAAATGTCTTGAATTTCAATGAAAAGAAGACAGAAGGGACAGTGTTTGGTCCCAGTGGACCTTGTACATCTCGTCCGGTCGACGTGGGACCCCTGTCCCCTTATCTTAAGTCAACAGTCTGAAACGTGGTACTTAAATGGCACCAAAGACTTGTGAGAAGACTGGCTAAATGGCACCAATGACACATGAATGACAAGCCAGTGACATCTGTCGCACCAAATGCACCTGTACGCTGTTAAAATAAAATCATGTAGTACTCATCAATCTTCAAAAAGGTCCTCCTCCCCCAGGTACAATACAAGAGCACGGATAACTGCTTCACATCTTGCTTCAGTGCTTAGGGTCTGTGAAGAGATTAATATTGTGTCAATAGTTTTTTTTCTATTCAGTGGTATGTTTTGGACACTGAAAGTGAAACATCCCGATGTGTGTGACAGCATTTTCTACTAACGCAAATTGCATGTGTGAGGCATTGTGTTGCATGAATGACAGTGTTGTCTCCTGGCAAAACCCTCACCAAGCCTCACCAAGCACACCTGACTCAGTTTGTTCAAGAGAGGCTTCAGCTTGATCCTCACGGTACCTCCCTTGGTCTTCATCAAGGCAATGAGCTTTGGCATGTTGAGGTCAAGTTTGGACAGGAATCTCCGCTGCAGGGGATTTGTAGTCAGTCTCCTGAACTCCTCCTTGACCTGAAATGATTTAGGATTTACATAAGATGAACGTGAGACATTATTTCAAGGATTGAAGATTATGATAAGGAACTGGCCAAAATAGTGAAATGAAAAGGGAGGGCAAATTCTGTCAGCCACTCCAATGTCTCTTTCACGCCAGACAGTTTTGTGTTCATGTGATTAATCATGTAAGA
>NW_017805038.1:47856-51676 GCF_001891065.2 Hippocampus comes
GGTTTTATTTTGAGGAAGCATTATTTTCACTACACTACACCAGGATACATTTAGAGACGATTTTGCTCGATGGTAAAGATGGAAAAGAAACAATTATGTTAGATAACGTGAGCGAGTGCTGCCAGACACATCGGCATCATTGTTGGCCATGCAATGAGCACACCTGGTGGTCACACCTGCTCTTCATAAAAACTTCTTGGGTCACACCAAACACTTCAGTGATATCACAGTAGTACATAGAAAACTAATTAAAGTCAGTTTAACAGACTCATGGCAAGTTAACTTTGGTAAGCTTGCTATATGCAACGGTTTATCGCCAGGTAGTCCAACGAGGACACTTACCTGAGTAAAGTGCTTCTGTCTCAATGATGTTGTCCAACTGTGGGCGGGGACTGTTGGTGTGCAGCTCCTCCTTCGAGTGACTGACGCATGCGTGACTCACGTGCTGCCCTCAATGAGCATGCGCCTTCAAATTGAATTCAATTTAAGAATATACTTGGATTTCTATGTTTTATGCGCCATGTCTTTTATTGTGTAAATGTTATGAATGACATTTCAGTGAATGTTCCTCTTTTATGACAGTTTGTTCAGTGTATGAATACATTGTGCAGTATTTACACCATTATTTTGAGTTATCGTCAAAACCCAAAACTAACATGTAGATATTATTAACAATTAGTATATGTAATTTACTTCAACCAAAACTGTAGTAAATTCATGATTGGTAGTGTTGGGGGAAGAGTGGCCTCCTCTTCCCCGCGTGTTCGTTGAATTTCAGACGAGGAGAATGTTGGTCATCCAAATAAAGGCTGGCGGCGATGTACAGTTCCTTCGAAGGGTTTTAATTTATTTTCTGCAGTTTACGAATCGGTTCGGGCTCCTGAAGGGTCCAGATTTGAATCAGGAAGCGTAGAAGAAACACATTCATGAGATTATATAGAGACAATATGATAATGAGAGGCGGTTAGGTACGCCTCTCATGCAAATCCCGGAAACAAAGAAAGTAACATGACATCTGACCCGGCGTGGCTGCCAAGGAGGAAGAAGATGAACTTTAACACTACATACGTTGTTTTAAGTGTGCAAACAGATGTTCAGGAAAGAGACTGAGATCAATAGTACTCATCGCAAAGCGCAGTCCTTCAATAGCTGCAACACAGATACTTGAGATAACAGTTCCTCTTTTGATGTTGACATGTCCTCTGGAGGGGTCATAAAAGTAGTGGGGGTGAGGGGGTACCAAAGGTGATTGTAATCACAGTAAGCAGGAAATACCTTCAACAGCATTCTACGTTGTTTCTTTCAAATCCAGCTAACAGAGAGGAATCATATCTTAACAATCCCTCTCTTGATCACAATTAATATTGTGATCACAAAACCATCTACTATGAAATCTAATCTAACCAAGAAGAGAGGAATGATACTGTATTTTAACAGTGTACACAAGGGACCAGGATGACAAAAACAGGTGGAAACAAAACCTGACGCAGGTGGCAAGCAAACACTGAAAAAGGTCATCGTGCTACAGCACGACACTCAAGAACTGAACCGATGCTGTCTGCTTGCCCTTGCCGAAACTGCACCGTTCCTGCAGGGCCGGGAGTCCCGCGGGTTGCAAGCAAGCGCTGAAAAACGTCGCAGCGCACACCCGCGACTTCAGAACTGAACAGTTGCCTCCCGTTTGGAACCGCTGTTGGTGCGCATAGCTCGCAAGGCCAGGAAGGCCACAGGTTGCAAGCGAAGTGCTGAAAAACATCGCCGCGCACTTGCGTGACACTCAAGAGCCGAACTGATCCGGTCTGTTTGCCCTTGCCCAAACTGCACCGGTCTTATTACCCTCGAAAAATCAGCAGTAACACCAAAAGGCCACGCCGTGAAGAGAATTTTGTGACATTTGATGGATTATTTTTTTGTTTTCTGAACAAACAACATTACAATTAATTCACAACGGTCGTTCTTCACCGCTGTTTCCACTTTGTGTATGGCTCTTCTTCGCTGTTAAATGTGAGAAGAGCCCCATTGGGACATGCAAGGCAAAAGTCGATCACTGCTGTCTATTGGTCACAGTTTGTCATTGCAACCTTCTGAAAGATGACCATATTATTTCTTATTACCGTCAAAATATTCAGCAGTAACACAAAATGCCTCGCCTTTGAAGATATGTTTGTGACATTTTTTTGGATTTTTTTTTTAACACAAAAAACATTGCAATTAATTCAAACCTTTTTCCACGTTGTGTATGGAACTTCGTCGCTCTCAATTGCGAGTGCCCAATTGGGACGGGCAAGGTAGAAGTCCGTTACTGCTCTCTGCTGGTAATAGTTTGACATTGCAACATCCTTGAAGAATACCATGAGATTTCTTATGCATACCTGTCAACTCATACGGTTTAGCTATAGTTCATACGGATTTTGTGGTGAATCTTACGTATATGGCCATATCGCACAAATCATACGGATTCTGAAAATTTCCGTTTTTTTTTTTTTTCCCCCTAACAGGTAGTTCTGTTTGCTTTTGCCCAGAATGGTGCTAGTCTACTCAAATGCTTTCATTTCCGGTAACTTTCCAGTAAATCACGTGGTTCCTAGTTGAAAACAGCAGAGTATTCATTGCATACTTTGGTAGTGTACAAGCAAGTTCTACAAGGAAACAAATATATCATTCATATTTCGTGGGTTTTTTTCTGCCGTTATTTTGACATATAAAATGCTATGTTATAAGGATTTTTTGCTTTTTATTAGGATTTTTTTGGTAGTTTATACAGGTTGGCGCTCCGAAAAGTTGACAGGTATGCTTATGACACTAGAACAATTTGCAATACGACAAAATGGCCATCCTGTGAAAATCATGTTGTGACATTTGATGGATTTTTTTTTTCTGAAAACAAGAAACGTGACAATGAATTCAAAACGGTCGTTCTTGTGTATGGCTCTTCTTCGCTTTCAAACGCGAGAGCCCTCTTTGGCCATGCACAGCAAGCACCGATAGCTTCTCTCTGCTTGTCAGAGTCCGTCACTGCCACCTGAAAGAGTACCATATTATACCTGACAAGAGACCATCACTTGGACGTGCAAGGCAAACGTCAATCACTACCCTCTGCTGGTCATAGTTTGTCATTGTAACCTTATGAAAGAAAACCATAATATTTCTCATCACCCTCGACAAATCAGCAGGAACACAAAATGGCCATCCTGTGACGATAATTTTGTGAAATTTGATGGATTTTTTTTTTTTATTTCTGAACACAAAAAAAAACGTTACTATTAGTTCACAACGGTCGTTCATCACCACTGTTTCCACCTTGTGTTTGGATCTTCTTTGCTCTCATTTGAGAGTGCTACATTGGGACGTGCACGGTAGAAGTCCGTGGCATATGACTGTATTGTGTATTTTATATGTTCAATAAACAATACAAAAAAAAGAACATTATTTCGTATTACCCTCGAAAAATAAGACAAGATAACCTTTATTAGTCCCACACCAGGGATATTTGCAGTCTACAGCAGCAAAATTGTGTGTGTGTGTGTGTGTGGGGGGGGGGGGGGAGAAAAAACTTTGTTTAATTGCACAAATGTTTCAGAAAAGAACTGTACACAGTTCAATGTAAGTGCAATATAAAATAAAGCATTAGCAATATATTTGTAGAATACAGTAATCCCTCGTTTATCGCGGATAATGGGACCAAAACCAGCCGCGATAAGCGAAAATACGCGAAGTAGCGACCAATTGACATACATATAAAAAAATTGCCCCACGTGGGCCTTTGCCACTAACACACACACACACACACACACACACACACAAGCCAGCGACCCCGTTG
>NW_017805038.1:51744-58109 GCF_001891065.2 Hippocampus comes
GCCTGCAAGCTTGCAGCAGACTGTTTATGATTCGTCAATTAAGGTTTTTTAGACAATTAAGGATGGAGAGACCTGCTTTTGTTCTTATAAGTCTCTCTCTCTCTCTCTCTCTCTCTTCGCTTCGCCACCTCTATCTCTCTTCTCTTTCTCTCCCTCTCTCTCTCTCTCTATCTCTCTCTCCCTCTCTCTCTCTGTCTCAGTCTCTCTCTTTCTCTCTCTCTCTTTCTCTCTCTCTCTCTCTCTGTCTGTCTGTGTCTCTCTCTCTCTCTTTCTCTCAGCAACACACATACACTCTCCTGCGCGCCCATGCGTGCACGTGCACACACACGTGCCCCACGTGGACCTTCCGCGCTTGAGCAGAGTGCGCACACACGAGCACTCATAGTAAACAACACTTAGACACTGATTTTTGGGACTTCAAAAAAAAAAAATTTTTTTTTTGATTGTTTGAAAAAATCCACGATGCACCAAAGCCGTGATAAACGAACCGCGAAATAGCAAGGGATCACTGTAAATATAATAAATTAGCAATAGCATAGAAAACACAGCGTAAGGTGGCTGTGCTATTTACAATGGTTACATTATAGAAGGTCTTAAGGAGTGACCCCTGAACCCCAAAAGACCTCAATTTCCTGAGTAGGAAGAGTCGGCTCTGTCGCTTCCTAATCAGGGCGTCCGTGTTGGTTGACCAATCGAGTTTATTGTTTAGAAAACACCCAGGTACTTGTAGGAGGTCATCCACTCTATGTCCGTACCCTGGATGTTCATCAGTGCAGGTGAGGACTGTTTCCTGCAGAAATCCTCAACCAACTCCTTAGCTTTCCCAGGGCTGATCTGGAGATGATTCTGCTGGCACCAGTCCGCAAAAAACGTGACAATTAATTCACAACAGTCGTTCTTCCCCGCTGTTTCCACCTTGTCGATGGACCGTCTTCCCTCTCGATTGTGAGAGCCCCATTGGGACGTGCACACGGTGGACTGCCAACTGCTGGTTATTACCAGTCATTGCAAAATCCTTGAGGCATACTTTATGATTTCTTATGACACTCAAAAAAAACAGCAGTAACACAAAATGGCCACTCTGTGAAGATAATTTTGTGACATTTGATGGATTTTTAAAAATTTCTGATCACAAACAACGTTATCACGAATTCGCAACGGTCGTTCTTCACCGCTATTTCCACCTTGTGTATGGCTCTTCATCGCTCTCAAACGCGAGAACCCTCTTTGGCCGTGCACAGCAAGTGCCGATAGCTTCCCTCTGCTCGTCAGAGTTAGTCACTGCCACGTTCTGTCAGAGTACCATATTATTTCTTATTACACTATGTATCTACCCCGGTCAAGGACTACGCCTCGAACTGACGTCCAAAAACGTTTATTCGTGGAACACCGTGAAAACTATAAGACATTTCAACATCAACAATCAATGATCTGTTTAACAAGACATGAAACAAATCAGCAAAAATAACATACCATGTGCACCTTGTTCAACTGAAAGTAGATAAACTAAAATAAAGTCGATCAGACAGTCTCGTTTTGTCTCTCCCTCGCCATCCTTCTTTCTAGATATCTCTCCCTTTCTTATTCCCTCGCAATCTGCCACAAGTGACCCTAAATCGGAAATGGTCATTGAGAAAACATCAGTTCTCTGCCATCTGCTGGTCACCGTTTGTAATTGCAGCCTTCTGAAAGAAACCCATATTATTTATTTTGACCCCACAAGAGAGACCTATTTGGACGTGCATGGCCATTTCGATCACTGCCGTCTGCTGGTCAGGATTTGCCATTGCAACCTTCTGAAAGAAGAACAAACTATTTGCAATTACCCTCGAAAATCAGTAGGAACACACATGCCCCCCCCCCCCCCCCCCCCCCGTGAAGATAATTGTGGGACATTTGGTGGATTTTTTTGATTTCAGAAAACAAAAAATGTTACAATTGTTTCAAAACGGTCGTTCTTCATCCCTGTTTCCACCTTTTCTGGAACTTCTTCGCTCTCAATTGCAAGAAGAGCCCCATTGGGACGTGTACGGTAGAAGTCCGTCTATTTCCTCTTCTGGTCATAGTTTGTCATTGCAACCTTCTTAAAATACCAAAATATTTCTTAACATCGAAAAATTAGCAATACGACAATATGGCCACCCTGTGAAGATAATACTGTGACATTTCGTGGATTTAAAAAAAAAAAAAGTCTGAACAGAAAAAACATGACAATTGATCCACAACGGTCGTTCTTCACAACTGTTTCCACATTGTGTATGGCTCTTCTTTGCTCTGAAATGCGAGAGCCCTCTTTGGCCGTGCACAGCAAGCGCCGATAGCTTCAATCTGCTCGTCAGAGTTCGTCACTGTCACCTTCTGAAAGAATACCATTTTATTTCTTCATACCTGACAAGAGAGCCCCACTTGGACGTGCAAGGCAAAAGTCAATGACTCCCTTCTGCTGGTCATAGTTTGTCATTGCAACTTGATGAAAGAATACCATCTTCCTGTATTTCTTTCACTGAAAAGTCGATCGCTGCCGTCTGTTGGTCACAGTTTGTCACTGCAACCCTTTTCAAGATGAAGCAACCGTTTTCAAGATGATCATATTAGTTCTTATTTCCCTTGAAAAATCAGCAGTTACACATGAAGGCAGCGCTGTGAAGATCATTTTGTGACATTTTATGGATTTTTTTAAATTTCTGAACGAAAAAATAATGACAGTTAATTCACAAGAGTGGTTCTTCCCCGCTGTTTCCACCTTGTGTATTGACCTTCTTTGCTCTCAGTTGCGAGAGCCCGACTGAGACGTGCACGGCAGAAGTCCGTTACTGCTCTCTGCTGGTAATATTTTGTCATTGCAGCATCCTTGAAGAATACCACACAATTTCTGATGACAATCGAAAAATCAGCAGGAAAACAAAATGGCCCCCCTGTGAAGATAATTTAGTTACATTTGGTGGATTTTTTTTATTTTATTTTGGAACACAAAAAACTACAATTAGTTCACAACGATCGTTTTTCACCACTGTTTCCACTTTGTTTTCAGATCTTCTTCACTCTCAATTGCGAGAAAGGCCCCATTGGGACGTGCAAGGCAAAAGTCGATTACTGCCCTTTTGTGGTCACAGTTTTTCATTGCACCCTTTTGGAAGATGACTATATTATTTATTACCCTCGAAAAATCATCAGGAACACAAAATGCCCAGCTTGTGAAGATCATTTTGTGGCAACTGATGGATTTTTTCCATTTCTGAAAACACAAAACATTGCTCTTCATTCACAACGGTCGTTCTTCCCCACTGTTTCCACCTTGTTTTGGATTTTCTTCGCTCTCAATTGCGAGAAGATCCCTATTGGGACATGCTTTTGTTAAGCGCTTTGTGACAGCTGCCGCTGTTGTGAAAGCGCTATATAAATCAGCATGTATTGTATTGTATTGCACGGTAGAAGTAAGTCTATTCCCTCTTCTGGTCATAGTTTGTCATTGCAACCTGATGAAAGAATACCACCTTGCTGTATTTCTGACCCTGAAAAGTCGATCACTGCCATCTGTTGGTCACAGTTTGTCATTGCAACAATTTTCAAGATGATCATATTAGTTCTTATTTCCCTAAAAATCAGCAGGAACACAAAATGGCCAGCCTTAGAAGATAATTTTGTGACATTTGAGTGATATTTTAAATTTCTGAATCCCAGAAACATTGCTATTAATTCACAACGTTCGCTCTTCACCACTGTTTCCACCTTGTTTGGATTTTCTTCGCTCTCAATTGAGAGAAGAGCCCTGGTGCGACGCGCACAATAAAACTCCGTCACTGCCCTCTTTTGGTCATAATTTGTCATTACAACCTTCTAAAAGAATACCATCTTCCTTTATTTCTTACCCTGAAAAGGCGATCACTGCCGTCTGTTGGTCACAGTTTGTCATTGCAATCCTCTTAAAGATGATCATATTAGTTCTTATTTCCGTAAAAATCAGCAGGAACACAAAATAGCCTCCCTGTGACTTTTGACGGATTTGTTAAAATTTCTGAACAAAAACATAATTACAATTAATTCACAGAGGTCGTTCTTCCCCGTTTTTTCCACCGAGTGTATGGACCTTCTTCGCTCTCAGTTGCGAGAGGCCCATTGGGACGTGCACGGCAGAAGTCCGTCACTGACCTCTGCTGGTCACAGTTTGTCATTGCAAAATCGTTGAAGAATACCACACAATTTCTGATGACAATGGAAAAATCAGCAGGAACACAAAATGGCCCCCTGGGAAGATAATTGGTGGATTTTTTTTTTTTGTTATTTCAGAACACAAACAACGTGACAATTCGTTGACAACGGTCGTTTTTCACCACTGTTTATACCTTGTTTTTGGATCTTGTTCACTCAATTGCGAGAAGGGCCCCGGTGGGACGAGCACAAAAAGTCCGTCACTGCCCTCTTTTGGTCATCGTTTGTCATTACAACCTTCTAAAATACCGTCTTCCTGTATTTCTTCTCCTCAAAAGTGGATCACTGCAGTCTGTTGGGCACAGTTTCTCATGACAACCTTCTGAAAGAATACCATCTTCCTTTATTTCTTACCCTGAAAAGTCGATCACTGCTGTCTGTTGGTCACAGTTTGTCATTGCAAACCTCTTTAAGATGATCACATTACCAGTAGTTCTTATTTCCCTCGAAAAATCAGCAGTAACACATGAAGGCCGCCCTGTGAAGATCATTGTGTGACATTTGACGGGTTATTTTTTTAATTATTTCTGATCACAAAAAACGTTCCAATGAATATGCAACGGTCGTTCTTCACCTCTGTTTCCACCTTGTGTATGGATGGCTCTTCTTCGCTCTCAAACGCAAGAGCCCTCTTTGGCCGTGTACAGCAAGCGCCAAAAGCTTCCCTCTGCTCGTCAGAGTTAGTCACTGCCACCCTCTGAAAGAGTACCATATTATTTATTATTACCCTATGTATCTACCCCGGTCAAGGACGACACCTCGAACTGACGTCCAAAAACGTTTATTCGTGGAACACCGTGAAAACTAAAAGACATTTTAACATCAACAATCAATAATCTGTTTCACAAAACATGAAACAAATAAGCAGAAATAGCATACTGTGTGCACCTTCTTCAACCGAAAGTAGAGAAACTAAAATAAAGTCGCTCAGACAGGAACGTTTCGTGTCTCTCCCGCCATCTTTCTTTGTGGGTCTCTCGCTCTCTTATTCCCTCGCTGTCCGCCACAAGTGATCCTGAACCGGAAATGGTCATTGAGAAAACTTCCGTTCTCTGCCCCCTGCTAGTCACAGTTTGTAGTTGCAGCCTTCTGAAAGAAAACCATATATATTTTGACCCAACAAGACAGACCCATTTGGGCGTGCAGGGCCATTTCGATCACTGCCGTCTGCTGGTCAAGATTTGCCATTGCAACCTTCTGAAAGAAGAGCATACAATTTGGTATTTCCCTCTAAAAATCAGTAGGAACACAAAATGGCCACCCTGTGACATTTGACGGATTTCTTAAAATTTCTGAACAAAATCATAATTACAATTAATTCACAGAGGTCGTTCCTCTTTTCATTGCACCCTTTTGAAAAAGATGACCATATTAATTATTTCCCTCGGCAGAAGTCCGTCATGGCCCTCTTCTGGTCATAGATTGTCATTGCAACATCCTTGAAGAATACCACAGATTTCTGATGACAATCGAAAAATCAGCAGGAACACAAAATGGCCAAACTTAGGAGATAATTTTGTGGCATTTGATGGATATTTTAAATTTCTGAATCCCAGAAACATTGCTATTAATTCACAACGTTCGCTCTTCACCACTGTTTCCACCTGGTTTGGATTTTCTTCGCTCTCAATTGCGAGAAGAGCCCCGGTGTGACGCGCACAATAAAACTCCGTCACTGCCCTTTTGGTCATAATTTGTCATTACAACCTTCTCAAAGAATACCACCTTCCTTTATTTCTTACCCTGAAAAGGCGATCACTGCCGTCTGCTGGTCACAGTTTGTCATTGCAAACCTCTTCAACATGATCATATTAGTTCTTATTTCCGTAAAAATCAGCAGGAACACAAAATAGCCTCCCTGTGACTTTTGACGGATTTGTTAAAATTTCTGAACAAAAACATAATTACAATTAATTCACAGAGGTCGTTCTTCCCCGTTTTTTCCACCGAGTGTATGGACCTTCTTTGCTCTCAGTTGCGAGAGGCCCATTGGGATGTGCATGGCAGAAGTCCGTCACTGCCCTCTGCTGGTCATAGTTTGTCATTGCAAAATCGTTGAAGAATACCACACAATTTCTGACGACAATCGAAAAATCAGCAGGAACACAAAATGGCCCCCCTGGGAATATAATTTAGTCACATTTGGTGGATTTTTT
>NW_017805038.1:58317-59290 GCF_001891065.2 Hippocampus comes
TTTTCATTGCACCCTTTTGAAAAAGATGACCATATTAATTATTTCCCTCGGCAGAAGTCCGTCATGGCCCTCTTCTGGTCATAGATTGTCATTGCAACATCCTTGAAGAATACCACAGATTTCTGATGACAATCGAAAAATCAGCAGGAACACAAAATGGCCAAATTTAGGAGATAATTTTGTGGCATTTGATGGATATTTTAAATTTCTGAATCCCAGAAACATTGCTTTTAATTCACAACGTTCGCTCTTCACCACTGTTTCCACCTGGTTTGGATTTTCTTCGCTCTCAATTGCGAGAAGAGCCCCGGTGTGACGCGCACAATAAAACTCCGTCACTGCCCTTTTGGTCATAATTTGTCATTACAACCTTCTCAAAGAATACCACCTTCCTTTATTTCTTACCCTGAAAAGGCGATCACTGCCGTCTGCTGGTCACAGTTTGTCATTGAAATCCTCTGAAAGATGATCATATTATTTATTTTCCCGAAAAATCAGCATGAACACAAAATCGCCACCATTTGACTTTTGACGGATTTCTTAAAATTTCTGAACAAAAACATAATTACAATTAATTCACAGCGGGGAAGACTGTTTCCACCTAGTGTACGGACCTTCTTCACTCTCAGTTGCGAGAGGCCCATTGGGACGTGCACGGCAGAAGTCCGTCACTGCCCTCTGCTGGTCATAGTTTGTCATTGCAAAATCGTTGAAGAATACCACACAATTTCTGACGACAATCGAAAAATCAGCAGGAACACAAAATGGCCCCCCTGGGAATATAATTTAGTCACATTTGGTGGATTTTTTAAATTTCAGAACACAAAAAATGTGACAATTCATTCACAACGGTTGTTTTTCACCACTGTTTATACCTTGTTTTTGGATCTTGTTCACTCTCAATTGCGAGAAGGGCCCCATTGGGACGTCAACGGCAAAAGTCGATTACTGGCCTTTTGTGGTCACAGTTTTT
>NW_017805038.1:60053-63830 GCF_001891065.2 Hippocampus comes
GGGCTGGGTGGGGGGAGGGGGGGGGGGGGGGCAGGAGCAGGAGCAGGGCAAAAAAGCGTCCGCCTTCGTCGAGAGCCAAGCAGATTGAAGAGAGCCAAGCAGATTTCAGTGCACCCTTTTGAATAAGATGACCATATTAATTATTTCCCTTGGCAGAAGTCCGTCACTGCCCTTTTCTGGTCATCATTATCAATCCTAAAAATTAAAAACGGCAAGGGGAGCAGATTGGTTCACTTCCAGACAGCTGCGCATTGCCGAGGCAACGTTTGACAGACAACGCGAGCGACACGGCGAGGTTTTTCAGGCCTTGCTTGCAAATCCCGGCACTTTGGGCCTTTTTTTGCTTCGAAAGCGATAGCGGGACCAAGCCGGCGGCACCCGTTAATTTCCAGACATTGCAAGTGTGCGCCTTGATTTTTTTCAGCTCTTACTTTTAATCCGTGCCTCTCTGGGCCCTACAAAAAATCCAAAACGGCAAGGGGAGCGGATCGGTTCACTTCGAGAAAGCTGCGCATTGCCGAGGCAACGTTTTATAGACAACGCGAGCGACACGGCGGCGAGGTTTTTCAGGCCTTGCTTGCAAGTCCCGGCACTCCGAGCCTTTTTTTTCTTGGCAGCGACAGCAGGACCAAGTGGGGGCGCTAACGTTAATTTGCGGACATCGCGAGTGTGCGCGGTGATTATTTTCAGCTCTTACTTTTAATCCGCGCTTCTCTGGGCCCTACAAAAAATCCAAAACGGCAAGGGGAGCGGATCGGTTCACTTCCAGACAGCTGCGCGTTGCCGAGGCAACGTTTGACAGACAATGCTAGCGACACGGCGAGGTTTTACAGGCCTTGCTTGCAAATCCCGGCACTTTGGGCCTTTTTTTTGCTTCGCGCAGTGACAGCGGGACCAAGCCGGGTGCACCCTTTAATTTCCGGACAATGCGAGTGTGCGCGGTGATTTTTTCAGCTCTTACTTTTAATCCGCGCCTCTCTGGGCCCTACAAAAAATCCAAAACGGCAAGGGGAGCAGATCGGTTCACTTCCAGAGAGCCGCGCCTTGCCGAGGCAAGGTTTGACAGAAAACGCGAGTGACACGGCGAGGTTTTTCAGGTCTTGCTTGTAAATCCCCGCACTCCGAGCCTATTTTTGCTTCGCGCCGAGACAGCGGGTCCACGCTGGTGGCACCCGTTAATTTCTGGACATCGCGAGTGTGCGTGGTGATTTTTTTGAGCTCTTACTTTTATTCCGCGCCTCTCTTGGCCCTACAAAAAATCCAAAACGGCAAGGGGAGCGGATCGGTTCACTTCCAGACAGCAGCGCATTGCCGAGGCAACGTTTGACAGTCAACGGGAGCGACACGGCGAGGTTTTTCAGGCCTTGGTTGCAAATCCCGGCACTTTGGGCCTTTTTTTGCTTCGAAAGTGACAGCGGGACCAAGCCGGCGGCACTGACAGCGGGACCAAGCGGGCGGCACCCGTTAATTTCCGGACATTGCCAGTGTGCGCGGTGATTTTTTTTCAGCTCTTACTTTTAATCCGCGCCTCTCTGGGCCCTCCTAAAAATTAAAAACGGCAAGGGGAGTGGATCGGTTCACTTCCAGACAGCTGCGCATTGCCGAGACAACGTTTGACAGACAACATAAGCGACACGTGAGGTTTTTCAGGTCTTGCTTGTAAATCCCGGCACTCCGAGCCTATTTTTGCTTCGCGCCGAGACAGCGGGTCCACGCCGACGGCACCCGTTAATTTCTGGATATTGCGAGTGTGCGTGGTGATTTTTTTCAGCTCTTACTTTTATTCCGCGCCTCTCTGGATCCTACAAAAAATCCCAAACGGCAAGGGGAGCGGATCGATTCATTTCCAGACAGCTGCGGGTTGCCGAGGCAACGTTTGACAGACAACGGGAGCAACACGGGAGGTTTCTTCAGGCCTTGCTTGCAAATCCCGGCACTCCGAGCCTTTTTTTCTTCGCAGCGACAGCAGGACCAAGTGGGGGCGGTAACCGTTAATTTCCGGACATCGCCAGTGTGCGCGGTGACTTTTTTCAGCTTTTACTTTTATTCCGCGTCTCTCTGGGTGTTGGTTACATGTCACACTGGGCCCTACAAAAAATCCCGAGCGGATCGGTTCACTTCCAGACAGCTGCGCGTTGCCGAGGCAACGTTTAACAGACAACGCGAGCGACACTGCGAGGTTTTTCAGGCCTTGCTTGCAAATCCCGGCACTTTGGGCCTTTTTTTGCTTCGCGCAGCGACAGCGGGACCAAGCCGGGGGCACCCGTTAATTTCCGGATATCGCGAGTGTGTGCGGTGACTTTATTCAGGTTTTACTTTTATTCCGCGCCTCTCTGGGCCCGACAAAAAATACAAAACGGCAAAGGGAGTGGATCGGTTCACTTCCAGACTTTCGTGCACGAAGGTGACTACAATGCGCCATTATAAATTGCAGGTGAGCAGATTTATTTGATACATTTTTGTATCTTTGTCATTTTATTTCGTTACCATGAATTTAATACTTACAAAATAAAATGACAAGGAGAAATGTAAAATAAAATTCATTTACTCACCAATGTCGTGCCGGTTCACTGAGGTGCAGATCTACGTGAGTGTCCCCAAATGTTTTTAAACCAACCGTAGCTTGTAAGTGCCCAGCCGTTTCCTTGCTGCCTTAGTAAAACAATCCAGTGTGGCTCCAAACACCAAATCGGTCAGTTGCAAGCAATAGGCATTCCCAGCAGTGCAATTTGGAGCATTTCACAGAGGCTGTGAGCCACGGTTACCGTTCATCATTGCTTGTCTGAAAATGACGGACAAACCCTTTTCCTTGCTGGGACAGGTTAGCTAGCGCAGGAGTTGGGCGACCTCTTCGCACAATATCCAGCTTTTGGTGGAAGGTCCGTCTTGAAAATTGTGTGGAAAGTACTTCCGCAACCAGATCAACGTCTTTTCCTTCAGCCACTTTGGATTAAAATGCATTGATAGCTCTCGCGGGCGGCGCTCATCCAATAGTTTTTTGTTTTTTTTTTAAATCTTCATTGAACAAGTCAGGATACAATTCTCAGGAAACAGAAAAGGCGCTAATCCAATCACCGAACGCGCACGGCCAGTCTCGACGTAAGGCCTTCTCGCTAGCCCTAGTATGCAGACGAGAACAAGTCAGGATACAGGATACAGATCACGAGTCTGAGACTCCTGATCTGATTGGCTGTTGAAACCTGACTGTGCCCGTTCACCTACAGTGCACAGGGGCCTGCTCTGTTTAATCTGAAGGCCCCGAGCAAGTTTAATTTACCTGGTAACGCAAGCTAGCTGAAATATGATTGGTTAAAAACTCTACCATAATAAATAAGTTATTTATCGAGTGGCTTTCAATGTTATTTAAAATAACATTGAAAGCCACTCAACTAAGTGGGAATAATATGACGTAAAGAATACAGAGAATAATTTTGTTTACATATTTATGAAAATAAAATAACAAATTATAAAACAGCATAAAATACATAAAGTAAATGTACTTTTCTGAGAATGTTTAGGCCAGCAGAGAAGGCCTTGCTGGTCCTGAGGGTCCACCACTGTCTATCTAATGTTAAGATATGATTCCTCTCTGTTAGCTGGTTTTGAAAGAAACAATGTAGAATGCTGTTGAAGGTATTTCCTGCTTACTGTGATTACAATCACCTTTGGTACCCCCTCACCCCCACTACTTTTATGACCCCTCCAGAGGACATGTCAACATCAAAAGAGGAACTCTTATCTCAAGTATCTGTGTTGCAGCTATTGAGGGACTGCGCT
>NW_017805038.1:63895-65234 GCF_001891065.2 Hippocampus comes
GTGTTAAAGTTTATCTTCTTCCTCCTTGGTTGATTAACGGCCCCCCAAGTGTCTCTTCTGTTGTTCCCCCGCACCTTGGGTCGGTCCCTGATCGCTATTAAGCCCTTCTGGGAAGACCTCTTATCTCAGGATGTATGCACAGCGGGGGTTCTGGAACTTGCCATCACACCAAATGGTGGGTAGTGGTGGGTTGGTCTCACCTCACCACTCCCACCTTCTTCCAGCCACACCGGTTCAGATGTCATGTTACTTTCTTTGTTTCCGGGATTTGCATGAGGGACGTACCTAACCGCCTCTCATTATCATATTGTCTCTACATAATCTCATGAATGTGTTTCTTCGACGCTTCCTGTTTCAAATCTGGACCCCTCAGGAGCCCAAATCGATTTGTAAACTGCAGAAATAAATTAAAAGCCTTCGAAGGAACTGTTCATCGCCTCCAGCCTTTATTTGGATTACCAACATTCTCCTCGTCCGAAATTCAACGAACACGCGGGGAAGAGGAGGCCGCTCTTCCCCCAACAATTGGTGACCCCGACGTGATTTCGGACTGAGGTTTCTACCAACAGACAGAACATCGGGCGCCTACAATTGACGAGGTAAGGGGACATTTATCCTCCAAATTGGTCTTCTGTCTGTTGGCTGAGATCGAGGTAAGGATCACGTCTTGAATTGACATTTCAAAAAGTTAACCGTGGCTGGATGAACAGTGTAATGCGCAATTGTAACTTTTTTTTTTTTTTAAGACTCGAGCATAAATAAAGAAGAGAAGGGCAAAGAGAACAGAGAAGGATACAGAAGTCCGCGATACAGAGATATTCGCGGGTAATACACAAGTCCGTACTTCCTCATAAGAAGCGGTACAAACAAAAGAAAGAAGAGAGAAACCAAAAAAAAATAGATTAACATAACCCCAAAGACAAAAAAAAATTGTTAAAACCCCAAAAACAAAGCAGAAGAAGAAAAATTATTAAAACCCCCAAAGACAAGAAAAATTATTGAAACCCAAAGACAATAAAAATATTAAAACCCCCAAATACAAGAAAAATTATTAAAACCTTTTCCCAAAGACAAGAAAAATCTTTAAAACCCCAAAGACAATAAAAATTATTAAAACAGAAAATACGAGTCGGAAATTGCTGAGAAAGAACAAAAATGGAGGGAGAGATTAGTAGGGATACTGATTGGTTCGATCTCAGACAAATGCCGAACCATTCTGAACGAGTGTTATTGAGTGAACAAGTGAGGAATGTATGTGTGTGTGTGTGTGTGTGTGTGTGTGTGTGTGTGTGTGTGTGTGTGTGTGTGTGTGTGTGTGTGTGGGGGCGGGCGCGAAATA
>NW_017805038.1:66058-66710 GCF_001891065.2 Hippocampus comes
AGAAATGCATGAATGAAACACGCAGGCCCTGGAAACTATGCATGCATAGATTTAGTTAAATTATACTCAGGTCATTCGGTTATATGATTTGTGAGATTACATGTAAAAAAATTGTCAAAAGATTTATGTATGTAATCTTATTATTCGGTTGTATAAACTAATTTGGCTGATTACATGCTCGAAACTCTGAAGAAAAAAAAAATTGAGATTGCCGGAGAGCATGAAAAGGAAACATTGTAACTTTCTGAGGTGTTGCTGACCACACTCATTGCCCTGCATTGTAACATTTTCGTCTGTGTTTCTGTCGACATGCTAGAACATCGATGATTGCGTGTCACCATTTCCTGTTTATTGGTTTGTTTAATTTTGTTTTCAGAATGGTGAAATAGTTAAAAAAATGGACGAAAGGTTTCTATTGTCTACTTAATGTTTGTTTGATGTTGTTTTGTTGTGGTTAGGGTTTTTTCTGTTATGGTCCAAAAATCGATGTTGACACAGCTAATCTTCGCTGTGAGTGTCACTATGTGTCTTTCTTTTGTTCTTTAATGTTAATTAGACTACAATACAGAAGTATACTTCTGACTATTCTATAGGCAAATGACAATTATCACAGCAAAGGTTTTCTTTTTCTTTTTAATAAACAAAAAAAAAA
>NW_017805038.1:67308-67747 GCF_001891065.2 Hippocampus comes
GAATGGAATGTACCCTCTGCTGTTACTTTTGGATAGAAAGGTTCTGAGATAGAAAACAGCTCGGCTAATGGAGACATGATTCCACTTCAATATCCGAAGGTCATAGATGATTTTCAGCCATCTTTTCCTGCATTATTTTGTTGATTATTTTGAGACTGATGATAACCCATTTTTTCCGGCCCCTGAGTATAACTATGACATGACTCCACTGAATAAAGTCTGACGGGAAGGTTCTATGTGACGATATGGGCAAATGTAGTACAAACACTGTTAGGTTGATTGTTTTTGGTTATCATACATTTGCATGTTATCAGTGATGCATTGATTATGCCTGCAGTGAAGAATGCTTATGCCTGCAATCATTAATTGCACACAAATCCACCTTGGGCTGAGAGATCCCACCACCTAACAAAAAAAAAAAAAAACAAACAATTCTACT
>NW_017805038.1:67803-70078 GCF_001891065.2 Hippocampus comes
TTTCACGGTATACGGGCAAAATAACCCCGGTGAATATCAACCTGGGACCAGGTAGTCTACCCTAAGGTCCTGAAGAACCCCTCCCCTTTCACAACTGCGCCGTACTTCACACCATCACTGCGGAGCCTTCCTCCCGTTCCAGAACGAACGCGACGACTCTTTCCCCTCCTGCAGGAGCCCCCTTCCTGCCACAGCCCCCTCCTTCCAGAACCCCCTCCCCTCTCACCATGGCATTCCCACTCAGACTTGCAACAGTCTCTCTCCTGACTTTTGTGTGTCTCTTTTGGTCATCCAACACACCGACACAACGCTTTCGTCGATTCATTCATGACCCCGCCTCGGGGAACATCTGACACACCATGGACCGTGACATCCCTCAACGATCAACACGTGGTCATTGTTGTGTGCTTTTGCTTCTTGTTGAGATGTTGATTTCTGGTTTTTCCGCATAACCCTTGCTTGGCGTTGCACCAGTCGCCTACGACGATGATGCTGCTGGTACCTTTATTTGATTTCATTCGCTTCTAGTGACGGACTCTCTTGAGTCCGTGAGGGGGGTGTGAGGTGTGCATTCTGGTATGAGGTGTGTATTCCGCCCATGTTTGGACATGTGAAACCAAGACAAAGTTATCAGGCGGTCCAGAGCTAATCATATATACCTTTCTGATTACACTGGTCATTTTGGTCTCCACTCCTCTATTGATGTGGGGTTTGGCATCAGGATTCGCTCAGACTGTTATTTCCTGTTGTAATTTGTTTGACAGTGCTTGTGCTTTGCGCGAGATACTTCGGCAAGAGATTCCGACGTAGACGAGTTTGTGATCACAATATTAATTGTGATCAAGAGAGGGATTGTTAAAATACAGTATCATTACTCTCTTCTTGGTTAGATTAGATTTCATAGTAGATGGTTTTGTGATCACAATATTAATTGTGATCAACACGCGGGGAAGAGGAGGCCGCTCTTCCCCCAACACTATCTATATATATACATACCTGTCAACTCATACGGTTTAGCCATAGCTCATACGGATTTTGTGGTGAAGCTTACGTATATGGCCATATCGCACAAATCATACGGATTCTGAAAATTTCCGTTTTTTTTTTTTCTCCTAACAGGTAGTTCCGTTTGCTTTTGCCCAGAATGGTGCTAGTCTACTCGAATGCTTTCATTTCCGGTAACTTTCCAGTAAATCACGTGGTTCCTAGTTGAAAACAGCAGAGTATTCATTGCATACTTCGGTAGTGTACAAGCAAGTTCTACAAGGAAACAAAGATATCATTCATATTTCGTGGGTTTTTTTCTGCCGTTATTTTGACATATAAAAGGCTTTGGTATGTTAGAAGGATTTTTTGCTCTTTATAAGCATTTTTTGGGATACAGGTTGGCGCTCCGAAAAGTTGACAGGTATGCAAATGTTTCCGTATTTTCACGACGATAAGGCGGCATTAAAAGTCTTAAATTTTCTCCAAAATGGACAGGACGCCTTATAATGCGGAGCGTCGAGTGTATGCGCCGAGTTCCAAAGCCTGACAGAGAGCACGTCTGGCCGACACGCTGTTTATATAGAGAAAAGGCGGAGGTGAGTGATGACGGGCATGCGGAAGTCCGCCAATGAGTGAAGGGTGGGCGTGTAAGACGATGCTAAAGGCACGTCCCTAGCAGGCACCAGACCCAATAATACAGTGCGTTTTGTGTTTGTGTCAAATACAGAAATAGCACCCGTTACTGAGACTGCGCCCAACAATACTGTGTGCCGAATGGTCGTGAAAATACGGTTTATTTATCTATCTATCTATCTATCTATCTATCTAAGGCACCAGACCCAATAATACAGTGCGTTTTGTGTTTGTGTCAAATACAGAAATAGCACCCGTTACTGAGACTGCGCCCAACAATACTGTGTGCCGAATGGTCGTGAAAATACGGTAATTCGTAAAAATTAGTAACAATTGTAAATAGCCACCTGATCTATATCTATATTTATATTGCACTTAATTGAACGGTGTACATTGAAACTGTAACATTTATTTTGTGAATGCAAACACTTTGTTTTTCTTCTGTCTTCTTTCTACCCACAATCTTGCTGCTGTAGACTGTAAATTTCCCCAGTGTGGGACAAATAAAGGATATCTTATCTTATCGTATCTGAGATTGAACTTGCCGCACTCAAGCTCCACAAATCGAAACGTGCGAGAGAATGTGATGCTCGTTCCTACCATAACATGATTGTTCAAAAAAAAAAAAAAAAAAAACAAAAAACACCTCAACACA
>NW_017805038.1:70628-75503 GCF_001891065.2 Hippocampus comes
CTCTCTCTCTCTCTCTCTCTCTCTCTCTCTCTCTATATATATATATGTAAAGTGTGTGCGTGTGTATACATACACACACGCACACACATAAATATATAGGCCTGATCAGTAGAGTTGTCAGGTTTAGAGGATGTCCATTTCTAAGTAGTTACTGGACAAGATATTGTCAAACTCTGTGCGGAATTCAGGGTAAGAGCTGTATGTGCATGGTACTTCAAGTGTGGCTCCACAGGTATGGGCAACAGGCCTTCTGTTGAGTCCACTTTCACCATTGAAGCATACCAGAATTTTGTCAACACAGATGACAGACGAACCAGTCCAGAAACGCAAGATTTTTTCAGCTTTGGTTTGATCAGCATTTTTCACATAACGTTGAAGATAGTTAAAGGTTGCTTGCTCCCCCTGAGACAACACCATCTTGGTTGTTTCAAGCAGTTGCAACACTCTTTTGCCTGTGGTCTTCTTTGAATCATACAAGGACAACACACTTTCCTTGTCCGGTAATTTGTAATGCACAAGTCGCAATATTGTGGCGAAACAATCAAGAATATATTTGGGCTCTTGTAGAAGGGCTTTATGAGCCATTGTTTCAATGCAAGGCTGTAAGATATTCTTTGGCGGCAGGAAGTGGGAACCCATCCTTGTAAATACGTCAAGCAAGTCCTCTTCATCACTTTCCTCCATTGTGCCCTGGAGGCCCTTCTCAACTGCTGACCTCTCAATGGGAGGAAGGTAGTTAAGGAATGATGAAATTAGGATGTCTCGATCAACTGAGTCAATGCCATGGATGCAGGCTAACACGAAAGCCTTTGATAGCCTCACTGGCATGACACCATGGTCTAATAATCCTTTCACCCAGATCCGCCCAACCGCTTGCCATTCAGCCTCACAGAAATCTGGCCTTAGCCTTGGAACCCGCTCTGTTTCCCCTTCACACTGTTCAAGAAATTGTTCCCAGAATGCAGTGTAACCCTCCCTTGACACACCAGCATCATTAATAGCTTTTTCATTTACAAACTTAATCTTTAAATTGAATTCCATTATGCTGCTGTCCATAAACACAGACAAAAGATCATCAACAACCTTGATCCTACAAATGGATGCATGCCATGGTGTCCTTGGATCTCCTAGATTGTTAGGTGAGGTTGAAGGGGATAGCTGACTGCTTGAAATTGAGAACAAGTCTTGCGGTAAACGATGTCGTCCATTATCCTGTCAGAATAAAACATACAACAAAAAACATAAAAAAGGTAGCAGAGGTGAAATATGAACTCAAATCAACTCTATTTCTTGAGCACTTTCAAACAGCAATCGCTGCATAAAAAGTGCTGTACATGGAGCAACTAACATATACAGTACAACAGTAAAGCAATAAATCAGTAACAAAGATGGTAGATAGCACCAAACAGTAAAACTAAGATCAAATCTGAGTCGTGCTGAGTCAAATGCCAAAGAATACATGTGAGTTTTGAGGTGGGTTTAAAAGATGGGCACCGAGGGGGCTTGCCGAATGTTCAGTGGGAGGTCATTCCAGAGAGAGGGACCAGCAACGGAAAAGGCTCGATCCCCTCTGACCCTCCGTTTAGTTCTAGGTACTTCTAATAATGTCTGGTCTGCAGACCTCAGGCGCCGGGCAGGTGTGTAGGGGCGGATGAGCTCAGAGAGGTGATTGAAATGATGCCGGGTCCTATAAATGCCTGGCAAGGACCAACAAACTACGGTAAGCACTCAAGGGAAAATTGCAGTTCAAGACTAACAAAGACTAACATTAAAGTGAGCTGTCAAATAATTTCATGGGAGGTATTTTTGAAATTATATATTTTGGTTTGTGGGTGTCCAATGGTCCAGTGGTTAGCGCGTCAACCTCACAGTGCAGGGGTCGTGGGTTCGATCCTGGCTCCGGCCTGCCTGTGTGGAGTTTGCATGTTTTCCTCGGGCCTGTGTAGGTTTTCTCGGGTACTCCGGTTTCCTCCCACATTCCAAAAACATACTTGGCAGGTTGATGGTACACTCTAAATTGTCCCTAGGTGTGAGTGTGAGCGCGGATGGTTGTTCGCAGAATAGCCTTCTGTTGGTCAATGGGAAACAGACAATATGCCAATTGGTTGTGTGTCGCCACGGCCACGACTATCCACTAGTTTCAGTGAGAAAAGGGTATTATTATATTACTTAACAGTTGTGTAAAATCATTAAGTAGTTTAGAAAAAGCATTCAGGATTACTTGCAGTAGAGCTTACCTGTGCAGTTTGCGCTCCCTCCTCTTGTAGGGACTGTACAACTTGTGAAGCCAGTTCATTGGCAGAAGGCAACAGGAGTTGTGAAGCCTGTTCAGTCCCTCCATACATCTCAGTACTCTGAAGAATGAATTTAACAATGTGTTAAATGACAAATGTATGATTCTATGACCCATAAAATGTTTTAGCCTGTTTGAAGACTGTTATTTACAGTACACTGAAAGTCTTTCCAAATGGGCATTTTACATCTCTTTACCATCCTGTCTCCCTCCTCCCCACAAAACAAAAACAAAAAAATCATTCGGAAGTTATAGTAATTCCATACTGATTTTAAGAAATGTCAAAACAGAAACAATATAAAATATTTCAGAAACAGAGAAGTACAACTATGTACTGTCATTAATTAGCTGAAGATTTCACACTTTCAAATATGTATTTTAACACTTGCGTTAGTATTTCTACCTTACCCCAATGATTACTGCCGCCTCATCCTGATCTATTCTAACAAGGCTGTCATCTGGATCCCATACAACTGTATCTGCTTCTTCAAAGGTGTCATGACAGATGTACCGTACTCCAGCTCTGTTTGTGCCGAGGCATTGGGAACTGCTCTGTTCAGGTCAATAATTTCAAAGCAAGCGTCAGAGAAATCTTTGGAATTTGGCAGATTAATCCAAACGGCATCCTGTTCATTTGTGTTGGTGTCCTGCCCCTCGCCAATGTCTGTTTCATTATTTGTTGTTGGCATTGAATGAGACGGTTGGGATTTTCCTGCCCCTTCTGCTGTTCCAGTCTCCGTAATTCCTTTTTGTTTTTTGAACCTAGCTTGCAAATGCAGACTCTGAAACAAATACAACAAACACATGTTGTGCAAACTATACAGATTAGGATTAAACTTCAGAACCAGTATTAGATTGTTGTGAATTTTCCCTCAGATGCATTTTTAAGCAAACACTGCACAACTGTCCGTGTTTTATGTAATGTGTTGTGTTTATTATTTTACTTTATGTTAACTGTTTTGTGAAGCGCTTTGTTACAGCTGCTACTGTTGTGAAAGCGCTATATAAATCAGGATGTATTGTATTGTATTGTGAACATGTTCATTGCTGGGACACACAATGTTTTTAGATTTTTGAAAGAGCAAAATGACTTCACTTCTGTATTACTTCAATCCAACATGACAAAAATTGCACCAAGTGGCACAAACCTGTTCTCCAATGTCACTGTCAGACGAGTGTCCATCATTTGCATCAAGGTGAGATCCATCTGCAAGCAACTGTGAACTTTCTCCCACCACGTTGGGAACAGATAAAGGAGCTTCACTGCATTTATCCAGTTGACATGTTGGAGGATTTTGCTTTGTGGAAATGTAAAATCTAAGAAGCTTCAATTGGTCTTTTCATAGAGTCTGCCAACCATTTCATCTAGAGCAGGGTGGGCAATCCCAGTCCTGGAGGGCCGCTATCCTGCATGTTTTCCATCTGTCCCTGTTGCAACACACCTGATTCAATTGTTCAGGCCTCGACAGTAGTGATGGGAAACTGAAACCTCATGAAGCAATGAGGCTTTCCATCCAACTGGGTCGGTCCTGGGCCAAAGCATCATGAGGCTCCATTTGTTCTATTGCGCCATCATGTGGAAAATAAATGTCATGACACAGTGATTAAAATACCATGGATTTGATGGAGTCAAAAGGGCAGGGAGTTGTGATGTGAATGAATGTGCGTGTGTTACTTGAAAGAATGATTGCTTTATTTTAGACATTGACATAAACAAGGAACAAGATACACCTTTCATTCATTTTTATTGAGGAAAACAAGCATTTCCAAAGTGTTTGGCTTTAAACGGTTTCTTTTCTTCGATAGGATTTCTCCTGCTTTTGAAAATAGTCTTTCACAAGGGACGGATGAGGCTGGGGTACAGAGAAAGGTTATAGCTAATTTGTAGAGGTTGTACACTCGTTGCAACATGTGGAAGGTGCTGTTCCAGCGTGTCTCCACCTGAAAATAAAAGGTCATTATTGTTTGAAAGGGGAGTGGAAGCAGTTATGGATGTCAACTTACCTCTTGAATGAGCTTCAGCACAGGCGCTGTAGGCATCATTTGCTCCTGCACCTGTGTCAGCCTTGTCTATAAAAATTAAATATGAAACAAAACATTATTCAAGTCATTTTGCATTAATTTGAATACTGCTGTGTAATAAAGGAATTCACCTTTGCAGTGGTACTGCTTTTGAAGTAGCCAACTATCCTCCTACACTGAAGACGGATCTCAGACAGCTCAGTGTTTTCTGCCAGAGCCTTCTTCACGATCAGATATGTGTGGCGCAGATGAAGGTCTCTGGCACATGCAGCCATGTTGGCTGCACCATCTGTCACAAGGCAAGTTACCTTGGTGGAAATGCCCCATTGTGCCATGAGTGCCGATTGAACGGAAGCCATGTTCTCAGCTGTATGGTGGTCAGGGAAATGGAGCACACCTAACACAGCTGAGTGCAGAGAGGTGTGCTCATCAATGAAATGACAGGTGACTGCCAGATATGCATCTGTGTTGATGCTGGTCCACATATCTGCTGTTATGCTCACAGCAGAGGACTTTGCTATGAGGTCTTGGGCCTTCTCTTTTGCCTGCTGGTACCTCTC
>NW_017805038.1:77136-78695 GCF_001891065.2 Hippocampus comes
CGCCTCGGTGCGCGCTTCGCAGATTTTCTTCCGGTTTACTCGGCACACGCATCGGAACCTCGGCACAGTCGGGCACATCACTACTCGACAGAGCTTGCTGATGATCTGATCATTTGAATCAGGTGTGTTGGAGAAGGGACAGATGGAAAACATGTAGGATAGCGGCCCTCCAGGACTGGGATTGCCCACCCCTGATCTAGAGCAATCTGATTTCTTTTAAAATCACAGACCTCAAAAGTAAAGTCACCAACTGGTCCTTTTTTTGATCTTCCATCTGGGAAAAATAGCTCTTTTCCCAACTCCAAAATCTGACCGAGAGTTGCTGTTTTTTCCATGATGGCATGCCTTGTTCCTCCACCATTGCTTGTCCTCACTTGATGGTAATCGTTGCATTGAAAATGGAGCCACCCAATTTCAATCTTCCTGTAAGTCTTTTCAGCAGAAACATTTCTATGTCTTGCCATTCTCTCATCATGGTTTTGGAGCACACTTGGAGATCCACCCAGTACAACTTTTTTCCTCGATCTTATTTTGTCTGTTAATCTTTGGAAGAGCATTTCATTATCACCACTGGACATTTTTTTGTTGACAAAAGCAAAGGACAGTTATTCGATCACCATAGGAAGTGATATCTTTGCCCATTTGCTCTTCAGTCATCAGAGAAATTACTGCCATGTCAACCTGCAAAGATAAATTGTGAGAATGAATACTTTAAATTTTGACTTAATTCATAATAACTTTTAACAAATGTAACATGAGTGATGGTACAGAGCAGTCATCATTATTTGTATTCATTATTACATAATATAATCACAATACATCAGGAAGCGGCAGCACATTTAGTAACTGTGATGTCGTTTTTAAATTGTGTTACATAAAGTCCTTATTGTAAGAACATCAACAGGACAGGTAGAGTAGATAGAAATGCTAGCTTCACTTTCCCCGCCAAGTTAGTTTCTCATTGTATTTGGAGGTCTGCGTTACTAATTACTACTACGATGACTACTACTACTACGATTAATAATAATAATAATAATAATACAATTTATGTAAGGCGTAGAAAAAAAAGTAGTGTGTTTCCGGTTACCCGACCGATCGAGAATTTCTACGTTGAAAAAAAACTGTACGGTCGGCATTTTTTTCAAAAAAACCCTCTACATTTTTGTCTAGAGGGTTTACATCGGTGCAAACTCTCGCGATATTCACGTTGAGTGCGTGCGTCGTTTGCCCTGTCATCTGTCAACAACATTGAAACATGGCGGCGGCCACGATCTCCGACGACAGTTTAAACCGCGTTTTCTGCTTTACAGTCACGTGCTCGCACCGTAATGTTAAGAAAATAGCATCCATTGATGTATCGAAAAAATAAAGCGAACTATTTGATGAAGACCACGGGCCGAGTAAAAACCGAGGGCGGAGGAGGATGGCGGAGGCGGACGCGGAGGCGGCGGCGCGCCCCGGCCCCCGGAGTCCGGAGCGGGGAGAAAACTAAATAGGTGGCGCCGGCGGTGGCGCCGGCCGCGGAGCGGCGGGGTGCATGTCTTCTTGTTTTTTGTTTT
>NW_017805038.1:78805-86147 GCF_001891065.2 Hippocampus comes
CAGTCCTGTCGCTGTCGCTGGGGATTCTTCTCAGGCCCACGAGGGGGTTGTGATCTGTAATGATGACAAAAGGTTGCTTGTAGAGATAATGCCGAAAATGTCTGACAGACCAGACGATCGCCCACAGCTCTCTGTCATATGTCGACCATTTCCTCTCTGCTTTGGTGAGGACATGGCTTGCATAGGCAACGACCACTTCCCTGTCATCACGCTTTTGAGCTAACACTGCCCCAATGGCAGAGCAGGAGGCATCTGTGTATAGTTGAAACGGCTGGGCGAAGTTTGGGAAGGCCATTACAGGAGGACGTGATAGAGCTTGTTTCAAATAAGCGAATGCTTCTTCACAAGCTGGTGTCCACAGGAATGGTGTATTCTTCTCTGTCAGTCCATGCAAGGGTACTGCATGATGTGCAAAATTCTTAATGAACTTTCTGTAATAGGAACAAAGTCCGAGAAAGGCTCTCACTTCAGTTGGAGTGCGTGGAGTGGGCCAATCTTTCACACTTTGTACATTCTTAGGGTCCGGCTTTACACCGTCCTTTGAGATGATGTGCCCAAGGAAGAGTACATTGTCCTTGGCAAGGTAGCATTTGGCAGGGTTTAACTTCAAACCGCTACCCTGGAATCTGCAGAAGACCTCTTCCAAGTGCTGGATATGTTCTTCAAAGGACTGGCTAAAGATCAAGACATCATCCAAATAGACGAGGCATGTCTGCCATGGGAGGCCACGGAAAACCATCTCCATCAGCCTTTGAAACATCACTGGGGCGTTGGTCAGTCCCATTGGCATCACTTTAAAGTGATAGAGTCCACTCCCTGTCGTGAAAGCGGTCTTCTCGCGATCTTCCTCTTTCATTTCCACCTGCCAGTATCCATGCTGGAGGTCCATGGTGGAAAACCAAGCAGAACCTGAGAGCGCATCCAAGGCATCGTCCACTCTTGGCAGAGGATGTGAATCTTTGATGGTTACGGCGTTAAGTTTTCTATAATCTAAACAGAAACGCCAAGATCCATTCTTCTTGCGTACCAGAACGACAGGTGTGGCCAAGGACTGTAGCTCTCTTCGATGACGTCTGCTTTCAGAAGCTTGTCGACTTGGCGCTGGATTTCCTGTCGCTGGTCTGGTGTCACCCGGTATGCTCTTGATTGGTGATGCATCACCTGTGCGAATGCGATGCTTGATGATACCTGTTCTAACTTGGTCGTCTTGGTGTTTGCTGAACACGACAGAGTACTTAAGACAGTAAGGCTTTCAGTGACTGAGTTTGTGTTGGGGTCAGACAGGTTTCATCGACGCTCTCTGCTTGATTGGTGATGCATCACCTGTGCGAATGCGATGCTTGATGATACCTGTTCTACCTTGGTCGTCTTGGTGTTTGCTGAACACGACAGAGTACTTAGACAGTAAGGCTTTCAGTGACTGAGTTTGTGTTGGGGTCAGACAGGTTTCATCGATCTCAACAGGAGGAGCGGTCATATCAGAAACATGCGAAGCAGCACAGCGTGACTCTTCTACATCTATAGTGTCAATAGATGAGGTGGAATGAAACTCACCAAGGTGTTGACCGACATGCAGCTCGATGTCTTCTTCGGTCGTGTTGAGAACACGAACAACAGTCATTCCATTTTGTACTTCGCTGAGAGTATGGGCCACGACAACTTCAGATGAAGGGTTGGGCATCAGGACTCCAACATAGTCGGTTGGCACTGGAGATGCGGCCGTCGCACCCGCAACACATGCGGTGATGATGGTTTCACTCAGAGCAGGAATGCAGGCAGGTGACATCACAGAGACATTGCAGCAGGCAGCTACTTCGTGGTTCTTTGGGAGTAGAGGGAGATTCACGTCCCAGAGTATCAGCTGGCCTTTGCTGACATCTAGCAGGGCATGGTGCTGGTTCAGGAAGTCCCATCCTAAGATCACAGAATGATGAGCTCCTCTGATGACCTGGAAGTCGTGCTGCAACAGTTCTCTTCCTAAGCGGATGCCTAATGACAAAGTCCCCAGTGTGTCCAAGCATTGACCATTGACAGAGCGAGCCAAATTAAAGGATGTCTTCATTGGGCGCTTCTTCAGTCCTGGATGTGATACTCTGAAATCCTCACTGATGATAGAAATGGTGGACCCAGTGTCGAGGAGAGCAGATACTTCAATGCCTTCCACAATGGAAAGGATGCTGGGGGACACAGTTTCTGAGTGAATATACTTCCTATTGTCTTGATTGTCAGGTTCCAGGTTGTCGGCAGGGGGCGCTATTTCACAAGCTGAGGTCTGCCCCTCAACATCAGCTAGTGGGCGTTTCCCTGTTGCATTGATCGGGAAGTGCCGGATGGCACTCGCCTCTCAGGAGACTGGAAGTGAACACTGCGTCTGGCTGGTAGGTCTCCATCCCTCTCCCTCCGTGACGGCGAGCTGTAGTGTTTCCTGTATGGCCGATCGGACTTGGACTGGTAGTCACCGTAGTCACCTTGCGATGTACTATCTGCAGAATGATAGCGTTGGGCATCCCCCTGAGAGTCCCAGCTGCGTCTGCTTGGGGAATGCTGTCGCTGGCGTTCATGCTCCGAGGAGTCCCAGTCAGGTCTGCGTGGAGAATGGCGGCGATGCTGGACATCTTCAGGGATCCAATCATGTCTGCTGCGCCGGAACTCAGGAGAGTTTGGACGGTGCCTGCGATAGAACTCTGGACTTCGACCGTAGCATCTGTCAGGTGAGTAGCAGGTTCTGGACTTGTGTGGACCACGATGGTCGGATGGAGAACGGCGGCGTGCACCACCGAGGGGATCACCAGATGCAGAAGATCGATTGGCCCAGTGGTCAAAGCGTTGGCTGCGGTAGGTGTCCTTCTCCTGTAGCTGGTGGATGTCACTCTGTAGGTCACTCACTTTAAGTGTTAGTTGTTCCATTGCTTCTAGAAGCTTAACAGAAGCAGTATCAGAAAATGTCACAGACACCTGGTCCATAGTCTGCATAGGTGGGTATGAAGCATGAAGGTTCAGTGCCGCACGTGCTCTTTCATAGCGCCCAGCAACAATGAGGGCCTCGTCAAGGTCACCCGCTCCCATCTCGTGGATCTTTGCTTGCAGGACAGGATCCAAACCAGCCACGAAGCGGCGAAACTTCTCCCCTTCCTGTGCTACGCGGCCGTAGTCAGGGAAGGCTTCCATAATGAGGCGGGTGACGTCAGCACTGTACACTTCTAAGCTCTCACCAGGCTTGCGGAGGCGGGCATTTGTAGGGGTTTGGAAAAATGGTAGGGAAAGGGTAGGACGAAAAACATCCTGGAGCCTAACTTGACAGCCCCGTAGTCCTCCTTGACTGCGGGGGAAAGGCTATCCCAGTACAGAAATGCAGCCTCAGCTAACCTTGTCGGTAAAACTGATGCCAGCACAGATGACATTTCAGTGGTTGGTCGGTCATACATGGCTTGCATCGACACCTCAAAACGTCGAGACCAACGAGTAAAAGACACGGTCCCATCTCCTTTAAAAGCTGGTGGTAAATCAATGTTGAGGCGGCCTAGTTGAGTAATATTCACAGCAGCCATAGAAGCAGCAGTGGAATGAGCCACTTCAGGGCGTTGACTAACGGACGTCTCAGTATTGGACATGGCGAGCTCAAAAACGGTGAATAATGACGGAAACAATGGCCAAGAAGAACGTAGGGAAAAAAATTCAAACTGCAGGAAGCCTGAAAATCTCATCCAAATTAGTGATTAGCAGCAGCCATTCAGTAGAGCACAAAATCCATGTGGCTAGCAATATGACAATTAGCACGAAAAATCGTAGCATAAAAAGAGTCAAAAAGCCACACAAAAAATACCAACACCGCTGCCATCAGTGCAAGTCGAGGGGTTCGTAGGTTTTAGATGGATTTGCTCTACGTTTAGAATGTGCAAAAAGCGGAGGACGGCTTCGTTTGAACACAGCTCTTTTTTTGATTTTTCCAACCGCTGCCTCGTAACTCTCGAACGAACACTCCCTCTTCCGGTAACGACCCACCTTCCTGCTTTTCTTCCCCAATCACATATAAGCAACATAAGAATATTTCAGGAAGTATTAAACAGAATATAATTAAGGTAACTAACATAAAAGAATATAATGCTTAAATATAAAATGATAATAATGAACAATTTAACAAAAGCTTACAATTCTCTGACTCTCCTCCCCTGAGAAGTAGTGTCATCTCTCAAATCAGCCGCGCACGTGATTCTCTCCTCCCCCGATGAAGTGTCGTCTCTCAAATCAGCCGCGCACGAGTCAACAGTCGCCAAGCTGACCCGGAAATAGATCAACGCGCATTAAAAAAAAAAAGAAAAGATTGCGAGACCTCGCAATCTTTGCGAGATCTCGCATTCTTTGCCAAATCTCGCATTCTTTGCGAGATCGCGCAATACTTTGTGAGATCTCGCATTACTTTGCGAGATCTCGCAGTTTTTTTTTCCTTCCATGTCCCCTTAGGGGCTCGATACAATTGTCATCAGAAATCGTGTGGTATTCTTCAAGGATGTCGCAATGACAAACTATGACCAGCAGAGGTCAGTGACGGACTTCTGCCGTGCACGTCCCAATGGGCCTCTCGCAACTGAGAGCGAAGAAGGTCCATACACTCGGTGGAAAAAACGGGGAAGAACGACCTCTGTGAATTAATTGTAATTATGTTTTTGTTCAGAAATTTTAAGAAATCCGTCAGAAGTCACAGGGAGGCTATTTTGTGTTCCTGCTGATTTTTACGGAAATAAGAACTAATATGATCATGTTGAAGAGGTTTGCAATGACAAACTGTGACCAACAGACGGCAGTGATCGACTTTTCAGGGTAAGAAATAAAGGAAGGTGGTATTCTTTTAGAAGGTTGTAATGACAAATTATGACCAAAAGAGGGCAGTGACGGACTTTTATTGTGCGCGTTCCACCGGGGCTCTTCTCGCAATTGAGAGCGAAGAAGATCCAAACTAGGTGGAAACAGTGGTGAAGAGCGACTGTTGTGAATTAATAGCAATGTTTCTGGGATTCAGAAATTAAAAAAAAATCCATAAAATGTCACAAAATTATCTTCACAGCGCTGCCTTCATGTGTAACTGCTGATTTTTTTCGAGGGAAATTAGAACTAATATGATCTTGAAAAGGGTTGCAATGACAAACTGTGACCAACAGACGGCAGTGATCGACTTTTCAGGGTAAGCAATACAGTAAATATTCCCATCCCCGGAATTCTATGAAAAGGAATATCCTTCACCCGAAATAAAAACCTATGCATTAACATTTTGACTATGATATGACGTGTTCCCGGAACTTCCGTAAGCGGAAATTCCACTAGCCGTAACCCAGATGGAGGCGTAATGCCGCGGGACCTTAAATACATGCAACGCCCACCCGATGCGACGGAAAGATCTGTCTCCCACACGTTTTCACTTTTTCTGTTATCAGGACAAATTGGACAGCGCAAACACGAGTCCGCACTAGAGAATATTTACTGTTCAGCAAGATGGTATTCTTTCTTCAGGTTGTAATGACAAACTATGACCAGCAGAAGGCAGTCATCGACTTTTGCCTTGCACGTCCAAGTGGAGCACTCGTCAGGTATTGAGAAATAAAACTGTATTCTTTCAGAAGGTGACAGTGACTAACTCTGACGAGCAGAGGGAAGCTATCGGCGCTTGCTGTGCACGGCCAAAGAGGGCTGTCGCATTTCAGAGCAAGGAAGAGCCATACACAATGTGGAAAGAGCTGAAGAACGACCGTTGTGAATTAATTGTCACGTTTTTTGTGTTGAGAATTTTTTTTTTTAATTCATGAAATGTCACCAAATTATCTTCACTGGGTGGCCATTTTGTCTTTATTTCTAATTTTTCGATGGCATGAAGAAATATGTTATTTTTAAGAAGGTTGCAATGACAAACTATGACCAGAAGAGGGAATAGACGGACTTCGACCGTGCACGCCTCAATGGGGCTCTTCTCCCAATTGAGAGCGAAGATCCAAAAACAAGGTGGAAACAGTGGGGAAGAACGACCGTTGTGAATGAATCGCAATGTTTTTTATTTTCGGAAATGGAAAAAATCCATCAGTTGTCACAAAATTATCTTCACAAGCTGGGCATTTTGTGTTCCTGATGATTTTTCGAGGGTAATAAATAATATGGTCATCTTTCAAAAGGGCGCAATGAAAAACTGTGACCACAAAAGGGAAGTAATCGACTTTTGCCTTGCACGTCCCAATGGGGCCCTTCTCGCAATTGAGAGTGAAGAAGATCCGAAAACAAGGTGGAAACAGTGGTGAAAAACGACCGTTGTGAACTAATTGTCACGTTTTTGTGTTGAGAATTTTTTTTTTAATTCATGAAATGTCACAGAATTATCTTCACTGGGTGGCCATTTTGTCTTTATTTCTAATTTTTCGATGGCATTCAGAAATATGTTATTTTTAAGAAGGTTGCAATGACAAACTATGACCAGAAGAGGGAATAGACGGACTTCGACCGTGCACGCCTCAATGGGGCTCTTCTCCCAATTGAGAGCGAAGATCCAAAAACAAGGTGGAAACAGTGGGGAAGAACGACCGTTGTGAATGAATAGCAATGTTTTTATTTTCGGAAATGGAAAAAAATCCATCAGTTGTCACAAAATTATCTTCACAAGCTGGGCATTTTGTGTTCCTGATGATTTTTCGAGGGTAATAAATAATATGGTCATCTTTCAAAAGGGTGCAATGAAAAACTGTGACCACAAAAGGGAAGTAATCGACTTTTGCCTTGCACGTCCCAATGGGGCCCTTCTCGCAATTGAGAGTGAAGAAGATCGGAAAACAAGGTGGAAACTGTGGTGAAAAACGACCATTGAGAACTAATTGTCACATTTTTTGTGTTCTGAAATTTAAAAAAAAATCCAACAATTGTCACACAATTATCTTCACAGCGGGGCCATTTTGTGTTCCTGCTGATTTATCGATTGTCATCAGAAATCGTATGGTATTCTTCAAGGATGTTGCAATGACAAACTATTACCAGCAGAGGGCAGTAACGGCCTTCTGCCGTGCACGTCCCAATGGGGCTCTCGCAACTGAGTGCGAAGAATGTCCATACACGAGGTGGAAACAGCGGGGAAGAACCATCGTTGTGAATTAATTGTCATTATGTTTTCGTTCAGAAATTTTAAAAAATCCATGAAATGTCACAAAATGATCTTCACAGGGCTGCCTTCATGTGTAACAGCTGTTTTTTCGAGGGAAATAAGAACTAATATGATCATCTTGAAAACGGTTGCAATGACAAACTGTGACAGGGATGTGTTCCTCGAGCCGGTCCTTGGCCTCGAGGACCGGCTCCCGGGCCACAAGCAGGG
>NW_017805038.1:86343-88060 GCF_001891065.2 Hippocampus comes
CGTAAAAACCCATATGGATGGATTAAGCTGGCGCTTTAAAAGGGGCGGGTCTGCCACTGATGGGCAACATTTAGCGCAACGAATAAAGAGCGGCATCACAGTTAGTTTCAATCACGGTTTGTTCCGTTCGCGATCGGCAGTTTAAATAGCGTGTAAAGTCTTTCTGTAACAGTGGTGTCTTTTATGTAGTTATTTTTGCACAGTCGTCACGTTTCTGCGGTGGCACTGTCCCAGCGATAGAAATAACGAGCGAAATGTCAGCATGACGCCGATGCCAACTTTTATGATTGTGCCCTTTGAAATAAGAGATGTGTCATTCTGGGTGCCACCCAGGGCCAGTCGGCTCTGTCTGACAACCCCCTGCTGCCCATTCTTTGCTCACTTCAAGTGACCCGGGTCCCCTTCCTTCGGATCTAAAAGGCTCGCTTTTAGCATAGGTGCAACCCCGCCCTAAGCCCCGCCAAGGCACATAGCGGAACGTTTGATATTTTTTCATGTATCCGCGGTGGGCTCATTCTTTCAGACCCCCAAGTGTTGCCTTATTTCTACCCCTTCAATGGCCATCAGCTATTATTACTCAGAGGATTTGAAAAGCAGCAGACAGGCTCCATGCTCATAATGCTAATGCCTATTCAGATGCTAATCTGCCAGCGCTGCCTCGAGAGCGCTGCTATTATTCCAGACCTGCAATAAAAATAAAAAAAAACAACAATTTTTTTTTAAACATACAAATTCCGAATCATTCTTCAACCCGAGGTCTGGTTTAGCGTGTTGAACACAATCACCTTACCTAATGAGGTTTGTTTGACAGCACTGCTCTTGCCAAAATGAGTTATTTATTGGCTACTACTTAGAATGGAGTTTAATAATTTACAGGTAGATTTACATCTGTGTTGCTGGATCCCTTTATCTCTCTCTCTCTCGCTATATATATAATATCATATGCAGTTTGCTGTCTCAAGAAGGTACAACATGACCTGCTAAGGTCCCCCCCACCCCCATTCCACTCCTACACTACACACCGCATTTTTCCGCTCACTACAATGCTGCAATTGGAACTGTCAAGCGTTTGTTTTTTTTGCATTCCAACTAACATTGTTTTAAAGGGCAATTACTCAATGGATCATTCCCCCCACAGTCAATCAGGGGAATCTGGTTAATCGTATGTAATGTTCTTTCTTTATGCATGGTTTTCAAACATTTACCCTTGAAACATTATACTTTTGAGTTTCAGAATTCTTGATTATCAATATCAGTCAAAATAGAAAAATGGGTTCCCATGATGAACGTTTACGGAACCCAACATCAGTTATTGTGGTTTCCCATTGGGTAATCCGACGGAACCGAAAAACGGTTACCATGAATTTCCGAAATCCTCAGGCCTGCTCCTGAATTATTTAAATTTTTGCAGCATTTGTTTATAATTGTATGTATATGTTGTTTGTGTTATTATCATATGCAATTGAATAAGTAGACCATTTCGGAATTCGAAATTTGGGACTCTCTCAATGCATAATGGGACTCATACTTTTGTGATCAGTGAGTCCCTGGGACTCGCTGCAGGTAAACTGTAAAATGATCACTGAGAGATTACCGCTTTTTCTGCAGTCAGTGATTGACTTCTATGCAAAGTCATTTCTCAACTTGTGTTCCGTGCCATGTCATGCCTGTTGAGTGTTGATTTACTTCATATTAAGAAACTACTGCACTAAAACAT
>NW_017805038.1:88085-99079 GCF_001891065.2 Hippocampus comes
CTGACTGTTCTACTCTTTGAATAAAATCACTTCATTCAAGCGTTAGGGAGTGCTAAGGGTTATGATGGAGGGGTGTTGATAATCATGAGGACCTGCCAAGTGGTATGATAGCATTGTTTTATACATGTCCTTGGCTAGGCCTCAGTTTCAAAATCAGTCCTTGGTCCTTGGCCTTGGCCTCGGAAGCAAGTCCTTGGTCCTTGGCCTTGGCCTTGGAAGTCAATTCCTTGGCCTTGGCCTCGGCCTTGGGAGTCAAGTCCTTGGCCTTGGCCTTGGCCTCGGGTTGCCGGTCCTTGGACACATCCCTGAACTGTGACCAACAGACGGCAGTGATTGACTTTTCAGGGTAAGAAATACTGCAAAATGGTATTCTTTCATCAGGTTGCAATGACAAACAATGACAAACTATGACCAGTAGACGGCAGTCATCGACTTTTGCCTTGCACGTCCAAGTGGGCCTCTCTTGTCAGGTATGAAGAAATAAAATGGTCTTCTTTCAGAAGTTGACAGTGACTAACTCTGACGAGGAGAGGGAAGCTATCGGCGCTTGCTGTGCACAGCCAAAGAGGGCTCTCGCATTCCAGAGCAAAGAAGAGCCATACAAAATGTGGAAACAGCTGTGAAGAACGACCATTGTGAATTAATTGTCACGTTTTTTTGTGTTCAGAAATTTTTTTAATAATCGATGGAATGTCACAGAATTATCTTAACTGGGTGGCCATTTTGTCTTTATTTCTAATTTTTCGATGGTAATAAAAAATATGGTATTTTTAAGAAGGTTGCAATGACAACCTATGACCAGAAGACGGAATAGACGGACTTCTACCGTGCACGTCCCAATGGGGCTCTTCTCGCAATTGAGAGCAAAGAAGATCCAAAAACAAGGTGGAAACAGTGGAGAAGAACGGCCGTTGCGAATGAATAACAATGTTTTTTTGTGTTTAGAAATGAAAAAACATCCATCAGTTTTCACAAAATTATCTTCACAAGCTGGGCATTTTGTGTTCCTGGTGATTTTTCGAGGGTAATAAATAATACGGGCATCTTTCAAAAGGGTACAATGAAAAACTGTGACCACAAAAGATCAGTAATCGACTTTTGCCTTGCACGTCCCAATGGGGCCCTTCTCGCAATTGAAAGTGAAGAAGATCCGAAAACAAGGTGGAAACAGTGGTGAAAAACGACCGTTGTGAACTAATTGTAACATTTATTTGTGTTCTGAAATAAAAATAAAAAAATCCACCAAATTCCACACATTGATCTTCGCAGGGGGGCCATTTTGGTACAAAAAAGGTTGGGCACCCCTGCTATACATGGTCGTTCTTTTGGGGGGGCTAAAAAGACCTTACTATACATGGTTGCTTTTTGGGGGCTAAAAACGTCTTACTACAGTGAAACTCCTCTAGAACGAAACCTACATGGGCGAAAATACCCCCTAATGTGAAAAAATCTTCATGCATTAACACCATTCCCACTCTCCTGCCCCCCATACGACGAACCCCCCCCCCCCCTTGCGTTATGCGAAATCATTTTCTCTGCTCCTACCTCGCGAAGACATTCACTACAACGAAGTATAATCCAACAGCGACCTCTACTGCTTCGTTCGGAAACGGCAACAGCAACCACCACACTGGTTTACATAATGAGCGATTTGTTATTGGCATTCACCCACCTCATTATTTATTCATTTTCATTGACCCTTTGATTTAATTTTGTACTGTATTTGTGTAAATTAGGATGACAACATATAATTCACTTCCTGACATAGTTGTTCAGTCTGTCACTTGGTGGCAGCTTTGTGAAAAAGATTTGTGCAGTGAAAGCATTTGTATGTCAAATCAAGTTTTTGTGTCAATCTTATCATATGAAGTTTGTTGGAGATGACAAATGACGATAGGTATGATAGAAGAAAAATGTCACGATTGACTAAATTCTATCATCATACCGATATCCATCCATCCATCCAATTCATCTTCTACCGCTTATCAGGAGTCGGGTCGGGTCAGGGGGGGCAACAATTTTGGCAGGGAAGCCCAGACGTCCCTCTCTCCAGCCACTTGTTCCAGCTCTTCCTGGGGGATCCCAAGTTGTTCCCAGGACAGCCGGGAGACTTTGTCTCTCCAGCGTGTCCTGGGTCGTCTCCCTGGACCCTCCTGCCGATGGGACATGCCTGGAACACATCATGAGGGAGGCGTCCAGGAGTCATCCTAATTAGATGCCTGAGCCACCTAATTTGGCTCCTCTCGATGTGGAGGAGAAGCAGCTGGACTCTGAGCCCCTCCCGGATGACCGAGCTTCTCATCTTATCTCTAAGGGAGAGCCTGGACACCCTGCGGAGGAAACAAATTTCGGTCGTTTGTATCCGGGATCTCGTTCTTTCGGTCACGACCCAGAGGTCGTGCCCATAGGTGAGGGTACGAACGTAGATCGACCTGTAAATTGAGAGCTTTGCCTGTTGCCTCTGCTCCTTCTTGACTATAAGACAGATTGATACAAATTCCACATCACAGCAGATTCTGAACCGATTTGCCTCCATCCTGCCCTCCCTTATGAAGAAGACCCCAAGATGCTTAAACTCCTCCGCTTGGGGTAAGACCTTATCTCCTACCCGGAGAGGGCACTCCACCCTTTTCCAACTGAGGACCATTGTTTCAGATTTGGAGGTGCTGGTGTTTATCGAAACCGCTTCACACTCAGCTGCGAACCGCTCCAGTGAGAGTTGGAGATCCTGGCTTGAAGAAGCCAACAGCACCACATCATCTGCAAAAATCAGAGTTGCAATACTGAGGCCACCAGTACTGAGGACTCCCTCAACGACCTAGCTGTGCCTAGAAATTCTGTCCATAAAGGGTATGAACAGAGTCGGTGACAAAGGGCAGCCTTAGCGGAGTCCAACCCTCACTGGAAACAACATCCAAACCCTTGAGAAACTCCGGGTGGATCTCATCCTTTGCCGCAGAGGAGTTTTTTTTTACCCACCCTGATGACTTCAATCCCTATCTGCCAAAAGCCTGCTTGTTGTGAAGTGAGTTGATTTTTCTGGCGCCATACAGTACTCGTTTCTCAACTTTTTGCATGCAAGTCAAACTTGAAAATCAGCTTCATGCTCGTATTTCGAAGGTCACTCATATCTCACCATTGCACTTTTGTCCACTGTTTCAGTGTAATGATCATTGAAAATATCCACCTGAGTCCATCTCCTTGTGTTGTTGGTTAAGGAACACTGACTAGGGATGTGCAGTCAGGAGGGGGAAAAAAACTTAAACAGAATGATTGCATCAAGTTAATTTCCATTTATTTCTGTGGTTTGTGGTTAATGTTCATTTTCTTTTTTAACTCACGAATGTTCATTAAAATTGCAGAATTTCCTGTACAAATGCATAAGTGAGATTGTGTAGTAGCAAGCAGCCAACCTGCTCTCAGATAGCGCATTCCCTGAAAATAAATAAATCAAATACTGTTTTAAAACAGGAGATTATTGGGAAGTGCCTGCTCTGGCTCTCTTTATACCTGCGACATATGCTTTCAAAACTCTGAAAATGTATCCTGAATTTACATGTAATTATGCAGTCATCATTTATTTAATATTTGTGCTTATATATTTAGTTTTTAGTTTTACTTATCACGTAAAAGTACAGATAAAGCGTGAGGGGAGTCGGACAGGACTCTCTGCTGTCATGTAATTTTGAGAACATTAATTGTTAATATGTTAAAAATAAACAACTTAAGTTATTATTTAAGCAAGGAATGGATTGGGGTAGCACGGTATTACATAGTCCCACTACCGAAAGAGCTCTTCTAAATCCGGGTTAGTATTTCTGGGAATGTAATGTGACATTGATCACAGGGTCTGAAAGTCATCTGCAGTGGTCCATGTCCCATGACGCAAAGGCCTATTTTATGAGGTTTGGTCATGCTTATTATCTTGTATACATGTTTTTACTGGTCAGTGCAGCTGTGTGTTGCTATCTCGGAGAAAAAAAAGATTGTAACATTGCAGCTTTGTCTTCCTCACTCCGAGAAAAGGTTACACCATCTGGAACCAATAGAGCTGTGCTGGCTCTCAGTGGGACCAGGGGACTTGGAGACTGCAAGCTAGGGGTGGTGAAGCGCTTTGGCCCTGGGGGTCCATGTGTCCCTGAATAGAAAATGGACTTGATTGCTAACAGCTGGCAGTCCTAACTCAACCCGTCTTCGAGTTCTCCTCTGATGTCAACCTTGTCAGTATCAAGGCCCGGACAAGCGCAGAGGCCAGCACCTGTAGCTAGGTGGGGGACGAATGTTATTTACTTCCACATATCTGTTGAGATAAAATAAGGTGACATTATTTATGGAGTGGCGCATCTGTGCAGCCAGTTATCGTACATGCGTGCGGTAACGGGTCGATTGCGGGAGGTTGGTTGCTTGAAAAGTAGATCTTCTGTCAAAAAAGGTTGGGCACATTTGATTTACAGTACAACAATCACAGGCAATACAGTGTATAAAGCATTGCAAAATAATTTGCTGGACCTCCACAAAATTGTAGTGTCACATTCTATATTTTAATAAATGAAATGAATCATTTTCAATGAACTATTGAAGGTGGAATTTCCACTACACTATTTGACCAATAATCAAATACCTTGGCGTACTTTCGGGGTTCTCGTTGATGGGCTCAGGAATGACCACATGTCTATCGAGTCAGTAACACAGAAAAGTATTGAATCCCTAACAAATAGTCTAATACAGCATAGATCAAGCCAATTATTCTGAGCAGAGCTCTGAGTCATCAACTTCTCCTAACCGCGAAGCAGAGTGACGCCTTTCCCTTAACCCACCTTTCATACAATTCCCCAACAAGGGTGTGTCTCTCTTTGTGTGTGTGTGTGTGTGCGTGCGTGCGTGCGTGCGTGCGTGTGTGTGTGTGCGTGTGTGTCTGTTTGTGTTTAGGCATAGACAAGTGGTCTGCGAGGACAGTCCAATGTTATCAACGGCATCTGTCAGATTAGGTGTGAATTGTTTGCAAGGTCGAACCATTCTCTTTTATGGTGGGCACTCCTTTGCGAGACAATCTTGATGACACTAAATGGTCCGTAATAATGGAGGGGCATGAAGCCTGGTTTCATTTTATCTAGTCAAGTCACATGCGAACCTCATCTTCTTTAATGAAGGCAGTTCTGCAGTGCTTCCTCTTGCATGTTGCAAACCTTTTTTTTTTCTCCTGTGGGTTCTTTCTGTGCTTCCAAGGACCTACCCAATAAAGATCCAAATTAACCAAGGCACCTGATTTGTCACAGTTGGTTTCTAGTCTTTGGACGACATTAGGAAGAGGCCAGAAATAGCACGAGGCGAACTGTTGCTTCCAGACAGCAGCAGGGCGCTCTGGTGCCATGTGTCAAGCCTTGAAGGACATCCGTTGCTCTGCTAGACCATGCGTCACACATGTCACACGACCTTTATTAAGTTAAGGCATCCGTTGACCAAGAAAAATCTCACAGAACAGCACTAAACAATGATAGTCAAATGATGGCGTAGATTGAGAAATAAAAATTTGGGGGGATTTAAAAGCGAGTTTCTAGTGTTAAAACTGCTAGTCTCGGAACAAAGCTGGGCTCCTCACTTACGTGCATGAGTGCAATTCTCAAATTCATAAGGGTATACGATTATGAAAGTATGTAGTTCTGATAAATAGTCACAGAGGACACATATCCAGCCATAACAGCAAAACTAACAAGACTAATATTTAGCACTGCAAACAAGGGGAAAGTTAGCCACAGCTGCTTCAGTGGTCCCCTGGCTTATTCGAAATGGACTGTTACTATAACCATGAGTGCACATAACTATTTTGGTCTGGTTCTCAAAGTGGCACCAGAGGTTGTTCTTTGATGCTCATTTGTTTTTCCCAACCCACTGACCTACCTAGGATTTATTGCTATGACTGATACCGCAATTACATATTAATAGATGTAGCCTATAGTGGTGTCTTGAAAACTGTTCTTTCATTGTATTGATGTTGTTTAATTTACATAATAAAGTTATCCAACAAAATCAATAATAACACTAATTGCGACTTTCAAAAGCCACTCACGCATTCCGCACAAATTGATTCACAATAAATGATTTATTTGGTTACATGGAACAGTAAATACATACTAGTAAAACTTAGCTTCGTGTAAATTAAAGAATAGAAAATTCTGCCTTACTAAATGCATCAAAGTAGAAGGATTTTTTTTTCTGTCCAAAGGGTCTGGAGAAGACTTGGCGCTCAACTCAAAAGCAGAATAGTTATGTATGGAGAAAGAATGCAATAAAAAAGAGAACACAGCTGTCTGAAAGTGACACTTCTGAATATTATTGTGTACCAGTTTAAGTGCAGAGAATTCTTTTTTCATGGGAAACACTACCAAATGGAGGAACTAATGCAATTTGCTTAAGTAGTTCATGAAAACCCCACCTATTTAGTCTTAGCGTCAGAGAAACATTAATGGAGGAATTCATTTACAATTTACGACCATCCCATTTGAGTTTTCCTTCCACTCTCCTTGTGATTGTACGTTATTGTGTGCGTCTGTATGCAGTATAATGTGCTGTCTGTGACATGAGGAGCAGAGTTTGGACCAAGAAACAGACAGGATACAGAAGTGTAAAAGTGAATGTTTTTGTACAAAACTAAAAAGTAACAGAAAGCAGGCCTGGACACAACATTGCATGCAAGAAAACTAGATGCTCTGGCAACTGTCATTGAGCAACTTAAACTTCAATACTGATGGATACCATGCCGTACCCAGCGCTGTGTGACAAAATAAAGAACCATAGAAACTGACAACATCAAGGACCTAAACACACTCACAACAGTGACTCCACCTTCAACACGCACCACTTGTGAGGAAACTCCTGGTAGAAGTCCTGGAAGAAGGAAATGTGAGGTATGAGCAGGCACGGCACTCGGCATACGTTAATCATGCACTGCGAATCGGGCACCAACAGCCTGGGGGCTCACCCAAAAATAATCAAGCTCATAAAAGGAAAAAAAAAAATCATAATAATAGGACTTATGATAATATCAGTGTTAAAATCGATAATAAAGGTTTGTAAAGTATGTTAATAAATAAATCTATCCATCCATTCATCCATTTTCTGATCCACTTTATCCTCACTAGGGTCGCAGGGGGTGCTGGAGCTGATCCCAACTGGCTTCAGGGAGTAGGTGGGGGACACCCTGAACCGGTAGCCAAGCCAATCGCAGGGCACACAGAGATGAATAACCATTTGCGATCACACTCACACCTAGCGACAATTTAGAGTGTTCGATCAGCGTGCCATGCATATTTTTGGAATGTGGGAGGAAACCGGAGTATCCGGAGAAAACCCACGAAGGCACGGGAAGAACATGCAAACTCCACATAGGTCAGGCCGGAGCCGGGATCGAGCCCACGACCTCTGCACTGTGAGGGCGACGTGCTAACCAGTTGACCACAGGGCCACCTTAATAAATATATGTAATGCAAAAATAATGAAGGCTTATTTACGCGAAAAAAGATGAATCTCCTGTGCAGACCTCTTTTCGGTCTACCTTTGGTGCTCCGCCTTTCTAGATGTTCCGTGTTCTGCCATGTTTTTTGCACTTACCTTTGTAAGTAGTTTTTCATTGTAATTATTTGTCACGTTTTTTTGTGTCATATGCGTTTTGGGTTCTTCTTGTCTATTTATTGCCAAGCTATTTCCATTTATATTTTGTCTTTGGCTTTTCCAAGTGTTTTGGGTTGTTTCATTTTCCTGGTCTTTCACCAGCGTCCTTTGTTGAACTTTGTCAGTCTTGCGACCTATTTTCTGGAAACTGTGGCACCGGGTTAGCCGCATGTCACCAGTTGTTTGAGGTTTTACGGGCAGATAACAGAATTAAAGGATACTTTCTTTCCCACAAGTTTGTGACATAAAAACATTGTCTTTATATCGGCATCTAATTGAAAATAATTAATTGTTAGTGTCTTGAGCGGCAGGCGATGCAAAGACCCTCCAGGAATCATTGTATTCTTCTTCTTCTTCCGATGAGTTCAAAATCAGCCCCCAGCATCTGTTTCACTGATCAACCTCCAACCGAAAAAAGGTACAGTATCCTAGACAGATGAGTGAAGTTAAATTAGCTTAGCCTATACAATCTAATGTGGATGGAGCCCAGCGTCCAAGTTTTGATAATCATTTGAAGGATTGGCCACGAAAAAGGGAATGTGAGGACCTATTTATTGCTCTTTGCATATTTAAAACCATTGGCATATCCGATTTTAGTGTGCATGCATCATAGGGTAACTGTGTTTTTATTTTGTTGTCAATCATCTGCTTAAAACATTCGTGAAGTTCATTTTCAAGACCGTTTTGGTTAAAAAAAAAAAGCAGTCAAGCAAAAGCGATATGAGTGATCTGCTTCAAACTTTCGTAAAGTTAATTTTAGAAGGCCGAGTAATCGCAACATGATACATCACAATGGCACAGTCTCAGTTTCAAGATCATAAAAATAAGCAAAGCATTACGTGGTGTGCAACATTGACAAATTCTGTTTAATATTTGTGTGATACTCTTTAAAATACAGTCTTTTTTTCTGAGGTAGACCATGACAGTTCAAGAACATGAACAATTCCAAAAATCAGCAACATCAACAAAAGACATGAAATAAATACTTTCATGTACAATATGCTGCAAAAAATAAGAGGTAGAAATTGTTACAGAAATCATACAAGAACAACTTTACGGATGCAAACAAAAGTGTAAAAGTAAAAACAATGTTTTTGTTGGACAAACTACTCTTGCTATGAGTCTTAGTGAATATGTCATCATTAATCACAAATTTGACTTTGTTGGAGTGATCACTTGCCACTATACAGGCTAGTCACTGTGATTGACCTGATGCGTTGGCCTGACTCAAATGTCAATCACAGTATTTTCAGGGAAGGCGAAGCTGCCCGAGGGTGCAGGGGAGAAGATACACAAAAACAAAATTGTAGGTAGCCCTCTATTAATGAAAGAAAAAAAAGATGATATATAATAAAATAATGATGATAAAAGAAAGGGAAAAATAATAAAAATTAAAATTGATCAAAGAAAATAAGACATCGCTTTTGGACTGTGGCACAACAGAATTATTGGGGAGTGGGGGAGGGGGAGAAACTTGTGAAACAGGCTTGGACAAAAGTAACTCCAACCCACGGAAAAGACTGAAAAAAATTTCACCGTAGGGACATGTTCGACCAAGGTGTGTCCTCTAATTAAGTGTGTCTATAACACTTGCAGTAAGTCGCCCTGTCATGTTTCATGATTCTGTTTTTCATTGGTAAATATTTGTTTGTTTGTTTATTTATTTATTTATTTATTTATTTGTCAGCTTTCATTAACAGAGGGGAGGAGGTACCAACAATTTTGGCCACTGTACCTTGTGGAGGAGGAGGACATTGCAAGAGAAAGAGCAAAAAATTATGGAGAAAGGGAAAAATTGGGGTCAGACCAGTAATTCTCATCAGGTGGCGGTGGAATATGGACAAATGTCTACAACACTGTAGAATGTATTGTAAGGCAGTGAAAATGGAAGAAGGTTCATCTCATACAGGGAGGTCAGGGCTTTTGTGTTCTATCTCATGAAACTCATCGAAGCGTGCCTGATGAAAAAGAAAAAAACCCTGTTGCCTCAAAATTTTTAGACAGAGGATGGAGAAGGTTGGTGAGGTGTGAGAGGATGGGAATTGGAGTGGGGGTGGCTTGTCTAATCCAGCCCATGATTGACTTCTGATTCTGAGAACAATAAATGATTAGTTACCGTGACCCAAGACTTTTGCCCATTCATTGTATGTAGCAGTTCATGGTGTGCCCCTTATCTTTCACCAGGTCCTCTTCAGTTAAGACCTGTAAAATGTTCACTGGTGTGAATGCGAGTGGGAGTGGCTGTTTGTGCTCGGCGATTGACTGGCAAACAGCCCGGGGTTTACCTCACATTTCTTGCCCCAAATCATCTCAGTTAACAGAAAAGTCCACATTTTCCCTTCAGTGTGTAAACTGTTGTCAAAGTCAACTGGCTCACCCACAACCCTAATGCTATTAAAAATGGAGAGAAGGATGGAAAACCGGACCCTCTGAAAGCAAGCATAACTGCGATGAAGGGTGATGATTTATGTTGTGTTGGATTCACTTTGGACTTTCCTGAAAGCTGCATGATGTCATTTTCTCATTGTAAACTTGAACAAAAAAGCAGTTTGTGCAACAAAAATGAAGTTCTGTATCTGACATTAGTATTTCTTGAAGACAATCATTATCCCACAATCACCTACAACAAACAAAGGACAGAAAGCTAAAAAAAAAGACAATAACATATATACATAGATATATATATATATATCATAAATGGATTTATGGCGTCAAATATCCTTTGAAATACCTGAATTACATTCAATGTGACTCTTGTACCATATTCAAGTTTCTCTCCTGAGGATAAAAGCCCAGCTGCAGTGCCTTTTAAGAGGCTTTCTCCTCGCTTCTCACCACTGACACCCCAAAGATTACATACATTCTTCATTTCTTATTTCTGAGGTAAAGACAATCTTCCTGAGCATTTCAAACAAGACGACATCAAAAAGAAACAGACAAAGATGTGGTGTGCAGGTGGGACCACAGCAGTTGAGGAGGAATTTGCTCACCATTCATTGCAGTGGATATGAAATTTAAGGACAGCAGTCCAGTCGAAATAAAGCAAATTTTATATATAAGTGTGTGTGTGTTGAGGTTAAGTCAATGAAGAGACGTGTGACGTACTTTTGATTGGGCGGTGTAACTGTTGAATATTTGGCGAGTAGCTAGTTAGCGTCGGGACTTCGGCCATCCGGTTTGATTAGAACAGGGGTCGGGAACCTTTTTGACTAAGAGAGCCATAAAAGCAAAATATTTGGAAATGTATTTCAGTGAGAGCCATATATATGTGTGCGTGTGCGTGTGTGTGTGTGTGTGTGTGTGTGTGTGTGTGTGTGTGTGTATAT
>NW_017805038.1:99625-115191 GCF_001891065.2 Hippocampus comes
CTAAAAAAAAGAGCAATATAGGGCTGGGGAGCCATAGGTTCCCGACCTCTGGATTAGAACAATAGAACATTTGGCTTGTCGTGTTTTTGGTCAAAGAATGTTGTTGATCCCAAAGCAAAGAACACTTGCTTGATGGTGTGCAATGTCAGTGGACTGCCAATAAATAGGATCCGGAGAGAAGCAGAACAACGGGAGCATTTTCCAAACCCTGATTATCCATTAGCTTGGACCATGTCACCTAGCAACAAATCATCGATTTTGTCCTGGACTCAGGCTAAACAGGATCTCTGAGACTAACTATCCACATAGCTGTATGATTTTCCCATTAGGGGCTACACCACTCATCAAAGTCAGTTCACATTTCTTTTCTTTGGGGGAAAAAAGGAACAATGTGGATCTTCATAGCTGACCAAAGCCTGTAAAGTGAATGTTGTGTTCTCATACGTCGGGGCTTGGCTGGCTCTTTTGGCTGCACGTTTTGCAATCAGAAAAAAAAAAAGAACCAAACATTCAAACAGTGGGTTGTAGTACAGTGTCTGACTCACTCCTCAGTGGCTATACATCTTGTTCCACTCTATACAAGTGCCTGGCTCTTTTGTGGTGCTGTGTGGGCGCACCTTGCAGAAGGCATTCTCAATGTCTGTGAAGGCTGGGGCTTTGCCATGCATTGTTCCAGTGGGGGCTGATGCTGAGGAGAGAGCGTGCTGAGTGAGCTGCAGCAGTTCCCACACAGAGTAGCCTTCAGTACGCTGCAACACCGCGCTCAGCTCTCGCTCGCTCAGACTGTAACCCTGAGGGGAAAGAGCTTGCAACAGCACCTCCCTGCGCATACACGCATCTGGCAGACCCACATGGTAGCGTTTAGCAAAGCTACGATGGAGCGCATCTTTCAGTAGATCCGGTCTGCCGGTGGTACACACGACAATCACCAAACCCGTAGTCATCTGGGCCTTCTCCAAGAAGGGTTGCAGTATCTGTTTCAGGCCCTCCTCCTCCATGGTTTCCACTTGGCTGAGCAACACTACTGATGGCTGCCTTGCACCTGCCACCTGCAACACAGACCCCAAAATGTGTTCCGCCTCAGCCTTCCCTTTTAAGGCCAACAAGGTGCCGCTCAGTCGGTACAGGGAAGCTCCAATTTGTGAAGCCAGAGAATGAGTCAAGGTTGTTTTACCCCCGCTGCGGGGACCAAACAGCAGGATGCTTCTTGGTGGCTGCATCACTTCACTGGGCCTCATCACAGGCCACAGCAGGTCCTCTTCCAAAGCAGCCTTGACGTGGTTGAGGCCAGCTATCTCGCTCCAGCTTAGGGCTGGGCTGCAGTCCAAAATCTTCTCGTCGATAAGGTCCAACACATGTGGGTCCGGACTCTTCAGAGTGTCAACAGTTGGACCGCACAATGAAGAGCGTTTGTGGACTTTAGAGCGCTGTTGCTGCTGCTGCTGCTGCTGCTGTGTCAAAGCTTGCTCCTCCATGGCGTTATCTCCTGTCATTCCAGCAGGAGGACTGTACTCCCCGGCTTGCCCATACTGAGAAGTTACCAGTGGCTGCGAGGAGGGCTTGCTGGGCTTAAACTCTTGTGGGTCTGTGCTGCTTGCTGAATTGCCGAAGCTGTTTCTGTGACACTCTGCTTTGTCACTCACACTGTATGGTGAGGTTCCTCCACCTTTCAGTGTGTCATAGCTGTATTTCTTGTAACAAGTGCTGTCCCCAACTTCATTCCCTTCTACAGCCCTCTGAAATGCTTTTCTTTTCAATGGCCCACCAGACTCCGATGTGCCAATGTGGGTGGTTTGGTAACTGTAGCTGCCCCCAACCACCGCAGGCCTGGGGGCAACAGGAGTCGGTGCTGGCAGACCTGAAGGCAAGTATGTTGCAGAGGCATGGTTATAGCTGGTGGCAAGGCTGTTCTGGGGAGGGTATGTGCTGTGGGGGTAGCTGTAGACAGGCGAGCTATAACTCGGGGTGGATTGAAGTTTATGAAGGGAGGCAGGAGGAAATGCTGCACCGGGTTGGGGACAGTATCCAGCTGAGAGATAGGTGCCGCTGTAGCTGGAGGGGTAGTCGTTGGAGCCACTGCAGGAGCTGCCGCCACTGTAACCGGAGTCTGAGAGGTTGCTGCTCACCACCGACACACTGCTAATTCCAGCAGGGCCTGCGCTTGTGACCGCAGCCTTAGAAGTGGAGAGGTTGTCATCGCCTCCAGGGGCAACAAGGGAGTAGGAGCCATCGGAGCTGTGCGTCAATTGCCAGGGCTCCAGTTCAGTCTTCTGGCCGCTGAGGCCCCCAAAGGTACCTGGCTCTGGGTAGGTGCCCACAGCAGGTGGCTGCTCGTACGCTGAATCCATTCCGCCGGAATACTTCTCGGCGTAGCGCTTCAACAAATTGGAAGCCGTGAGGGCGGAGATGTCGTCGTTGGCCCAAGAGTAATTGTAGGAGCTCCGACTACGGCCAGAGTAGAATTCCGACTTGTGTGCCGGAGAGGAGGTGGTGGAGGAGACGTCCAGGTGTTGCTCAGGCCACTGGCTGAGGGACTGGGCATGCTCTGGGTTCCAGTGCATCTTTAATAAGCCTGACACAAAAGAAAGCAGTTGTTGTCATGGTGTTCAACAATGTTTTCCTTCTATGAAAGTGACAATAGGGACCATTCCCAACAAACATGCTTTGTTGCCTTCTGGTTAGGGAAACATTTCGAACAAATTGAACATTTTATTGGCAATCTGGTATAAAGCAAACAGAGCAGTCCAGTTGTGACTAATTCAATTATGCCCTTCAATTATGTAGATGAATGAAAATATCTACAAACAATCTACTATAATCATGATACATTTAAACTGTGTGTTTGTTTGGATTGTAGCAAGTATGACCATCCCCACACAACACGAAAAGGTCTCATCCATCCATCCATCCATCCATCCATCCATCCATCCATCCATCCATTATCTGATCTGCTTATCCTCAGAAATATTGCGGGCGTGCTGGAGCCTATCCCAGTTGGCTTCGGGCAGTAGGCGGGGCACACGCTCAACTGGTTGCCAGCCAATCGCAGGGCACACATACAGGTAGACGAAAAACCATTCCCGCTCACAGTCACACCGAGGGACCATTCGGAGTGTCCAATTAACCTGTCATGTATGTTTTTGGAATGTGGGAGAAAACCGGAGTACCTGGAGAAAACCTTCGCAGGCACGGGGTAAACATGCAAACCCCACACAGGAAGGCCAAAGCCCAGAATCAAATCCATGATCTCTGCTCTGTGTGGTGGACGAGCTAACACTTGATCACCGTGCCGCCAAGTAGCCCGTTTATGTTATGTGAAATCCCCCCCCCCCCCAAAAAGATTTTTTGTTTGTTTTTGTTTTAAGGTATGTCAAAAAGATTTATTTCATAGAAAAAAAACAAGAAAAAAACATTATTATTCATTATTAAAATTCACATCCGATTGAGTGGCAAAACTGGGTGTCATTTTTATGCTCAGCAGGGTTATGGGTATCTGCTGAATGAAATAACGCTCATTCATCAGAAATCGACAACCAAAACCAAGTAATCAAGTAATCATTTAAGGAACTGAGCAACTTTTTGCAGCAAGTCATCAGTGAAGTAACAACGTTACTTTTTCAAGGTAACTGTGGCATCACTGTTTACTAGTAATTTGAGCCTACTACAGCACAGTGAGAAGAAAAACTTTTGCCTCCCAGTCAAGAGGCCTTTGGGTTGAATCTTGATTGTGGCATTTCCTGTGTCGTCTTACTCCAGTTTACTCCCATTTTCCCAAAACATACTTCGTAGATTATTTGAAGACTCTGAATTGTTCATAGCTCTGTGAATGTGTGTTTTCCTAAATGTGCCCTGTGATTGACTGCCAACCAATCCACAGTGTACCCCTCCAAAGTTCGCCTGAAACGACTCTGAGGTCACTGCAGCGCTAATAAGGATGCACTGATGATTTGTTTTGGCCTTTAGCAGCACCATTGCCCTGCGCTGTCCTAGCAGAATTTGCTCGCTTTGATCAAAGAAGGAGAGGATGCTGCAGCGAGAAAGATGGGAGTGTAATGGGACAGAGGTGAAAGCAGATTTGCAGGCTGCATGTGTGCTGTGAAATTTTCCCAGCCTTTGGTTTGTTGGAGCACGAATAAGTTCCCATTATGATTTCATGTATACTGCCGGCATCTCGGCCTCCCGGTTATAGTGATCTTCATGTTGCGCTGAATGGCTCCTCTCTCCGCCCTGCACCCCCTTTACCACCCACCAATACATTCACCCACCCACCCAGCATACACAAGAGCTGCACAGGCCCCGTGGCCGGCTGGACAGAGGGAGGGGTGGGGTGGTGGACAGTGGTGTAGAGAGAGTGTGAAAGACAGATTGGGAGTGTGGCGCGGGTGTCGGGGTGGAGGGTGAGTTTAGAAGTGCAGCACAGAGTGCTATTCATCAGCACAGTTTGCCATGGAACATTGGAAAAATGGAATGCGTGTTCTTTTGGCAGAAGGACATTGGCCTGACTGGAAAGTAGATTTGTTTAATCAATAGAACCCACTGCAAGTGCGTAATTTTCCGAAAGAAAATCATGGCATAGCAAAGGAGGGGGCCGCAAGCGTACCTGTGTGCCTTGCAAATAAATCAAAATGCTATTTTCAAATAACCAATCAAACTGCATACATTGTGTGCGCCACCACTTTCAAGTGTTATCACAACATAAAGACGCATGCTACCTCATGCTGTGGCGCTACCTTGACATTCCACAAATAACTTGGCATTATTGAACTGTCACGTATCAGCCTGAGGAGGAGTCAGAAAGCAATTGAGAGAGAGAGAGCAAGAGTGAGAGAGAGAGAGAACTACAAAAAAAAAAAAAACTGCCGCGCCACTACTGGCCTTACTGCTTTTCATGATGATTCATTATTCATGGCTGTCTGTGCTTGTGGAGCCAAGCTTCTTAATGCCATCTAAATCAAATATCGATATCTGCAGCCGGAGGTTCCGCTCACTGTTCAGCTTTGGCCTCCTCCTTACTCTTTATCAAAACCTCTGTATGTGTGTGTTATCAGATTACGCACGTTATTTATTCAGTCAGATGAGACAAGGCGACCAGATGGCTGTGGGATTATCACGTCCTTCATATTCAAATCCACTGCCTCAAATTCCCAATGGCCAAAGTAGTTCAAGTACTTCCCTTAAGCTTTCGTCTCCACCACCCGCCATGGCCGAGACTCACCAGAACCGCTTCTCACACTCATCAAGCCTGAGACACCCCATTGAGCATCCACGTTTGTGGACTGAATCGCAACTCTGTCCGGGCTGCGGAAAGCATATATGTCCTGCAGGGCCTTCCCATCTGCAGCCTAACCGGTTTGTGTGCTGCCCCAGTAATAGGGCCCGTGTGTGACAGAGATGGATGAGAGCCCAGGGGAGCTCATAAAACCTGCAGCAAGAAGGGAGGCATGGAAGGAAGGCGAGTGGAAAGGAGGGGAAAGTCGACAGCAGGCTACGTCCTCTCTAAGCAGGCCGGAGCAGGCTTTAGAGGACTCATTGGGGCAGGCTAACTGCTGTCCTCTCCATCATCAACGTACTGCCATTGCAGAATGAACTTCTTTCACAATAAATCCCCGACACCCCAACCCCTTCCCCCCACCGACGGGAGTGGTAGACAGCAGCCCATATGCACCTCAGGAACTGTTCAAAAGGAGAATCATTATTACTCTGTGAAGATGTATACTTTAGTTTGTTATGCATGCGCTGCACTCGATGTCGCATGGAGTCACGTCCAGAGCATGAAGAATCCAAAAACTCAAATCTACAGTGGCGCTGTTGTGTAGATGGATTCACTGCGGAAACTGGTATTACAATTCTCTAAATCAGGACAATGTGCACATTGTGTCATTAGACTTGGTTCAGGCTGCAACATGAGGTGTTCTATTTTAAACCAGTGTTACGAGACCGCCTTTAAGAAACACATTAACTTACAAGGGATTAAAAAAAAAAAACGTATGTTGCACATTGATTTCAAACATCATTAAAGGCAAGTACTAAAAACATGTTACGGTGTAGCGTTGCTTCGATAAGGTTGCGGCGAGACGTTAAGATGAATAAATATAATAATAATACAAATATCTGTATGCTTGTACATTGAGGACAATCAAGGTGATTACGTCAAGTGGGTTTCAAGTGCACTGAAAAAAATAGGATAAAACTTCATCTGTGGGCCATTTTTATGATTTTTTTTTTAAAAATTAGTTTTGAATTTGCACAGTAGATGAACTGTATTGACTGGGCAGTGATGCATGGGGCTCAAAGGGTTGCAAAAATGTATTTTTTTTTAGCAAAGCTAGGCACATTCATTTCATTTGGGACGCACACGTGCACCTTATTTCACTGTCAAAATCAACTTATAAAACCGGATGTTAAAAAAAACAATCATTGAAGAGATAAAAATGTGAATAGTTTTCATCACTTTAGAAATTTACTTGTACTTTCTAGATTTTCATACATGCAGTTGTCAGATTCCTCCTCACTGTGAACGCATAAATCCACTCATAAAATGCTGTGAAATGCCATTTAAGAAGATGTGAACTGTATATTTATGTTTCAAAAGGTGACATCCATGTGTTTTTTTTTCATGACTAGTTGTGTACTTTTAGATGCTACAAACACATTTGCATGCGGCAGGCATCCCTAATGGTGCACTTCTGTCAACGCTACTCGGGATCGAGAAGAAGCTGCATTTCACAAACAATATCAATCAAACGGCCAACAATATAATTGGAAAATTTTACTCACTGAACAGACGCACTGCTGAAGTTTTTGTGATTGGCTTTAAATAAACATTTGAACACACGCCTCTTTCTGCTGACCAGTGACCTCAGCTGGCTGCAAGGAAATTGATAAAAAGCTTGAGGACATGCACATTAAAACTTTCCATTGCATGCATGAGTGTCTCATGGTCCCAGGGGGGACAGATGTTCCTCTGTGGACTGCCTTACTGTCTGCGCTGCCATTGTGGCAGTAGAGCATCCAGCAGGCGCGCGCGACTTGGACAATCGCATTGGCCCTGAGACAAAGGCTGAAGGATCCTATTGTTGGAGGCCTTTCTAATTATGGAAATCTTATTAATCTATTCAGGAGCAGTCCACAGAGAGCTTTTGTGCGAGCCTGGGATTTATCGAGGGAGCAGCGTGAGCTGCATCCTTTTGTCGACGTGCGTGATGAAGACGCAACTCACTTTGGCCAAAATCAGCCTTGTGGACGGCCTGCAGTTCAAACTAGACCCAGGGCCTTCAGCTCATGGTTTCTGGAATGTGGCCTCAAGAAAGTGACGACGTTTACATGCACAAATGAACAGTGTGACTGGCAGTAAATTCAGTCTGTACATCTTACAGTACACTGCTCTGTTAAGTCCCACTTTTGCGTCGCTTGCTGTATTACATTTGAAGAGGATGCACGGGAAGCAGTTTAAGAGTCCGCGGAAAAGAAGCAAACACAGAGGCAACCAGGCTAGGCTGCCTGCTTGCCCACAACGGTCCCACAATACCATCGCTCTTCCTGCCTCCTCTTTGCTCATTAGACATGAAATGAAACACTTACTATACTGGAGCTCGAGGTGGGGGAGTCTGTGTTTACAACAATGATGCCTGCTGCCAGAATGCTGCTGTTGCACACCTTCATTGTTCTCCGCTGTCAGTTTATTAACGTTCAGTGCCAATCCCTCTTTTTTCTGAGTAAATGGACATTGATCCTGCGAGTTCCGAATTACATCGCCCCACTGATAACAGTAGCAGGTACTGTAGAAGCGAAGCACGTTGTATAGCAAAGATGAGGACTCGAGTCAGAAAGACTTGGATTTGAGTTGACTTCAGTCACTGTTTTCATGACTTGACTCGACAAAAAATGACAATACATGGGATAAATGTTGTTTTCAGAAAAAAAAATTGAATTTAAAAATTGTCATTATGAAAAATGAAGAGTCTTTAGTTTGAAATGAATTCAGTAAATTGATAACAACTACATTTTAAAAGTCCGACAGAACTCTTTCTCCCAGTTACACGGAGAGCATTTTACTCTAAGTGCCAGCATGGAGTTCCCCACTTGAGAAGGTCTTCAAGCTATGGTGGAATCAGAAGCAGAAATATGTTGTTTAAATAACATATTTCTGCTTCTGAATGGTCAGAGGTGAGGATGCTCCTTACAAGTCGAGGGGTGAAGTGCAGCTCTTTCCACATCTCGAAGGCAAAGAAAAGAACTTGTCAAATGGTCCTGGAGTGCATCAACACATTGACAAGAAATGGAGTCATAGTGTTACTTAAAATATCCGAATAAAGTTTGACTCAACTGATTAATTAGGATAGGTGTATTTTAAAAGTGTGGTTTTCGATTTTAATTTGTAAAGCCTTTTTTTCCTATTTTTAAAGGCAATGTAAACATACTGACTGACACTGTTTGCTCTTGTAGGAGAAACTCAAGTAGCTGTATTTTTTAGTACTCATGTTTTCCTATAAGAAGGTATTGCCGGTGAGGTGAAACATTATCTTGGCAGGAATCCCGGCGATGGAGGGCTCTGGTTCTGTTTCACTGCTCCCAAGAGGTTCCCGTCTCCTTCTACCTCTCATGGCACTTTGCTTTTTCCTGACCCAAGGAGCAAAACAGACACGCAGGTCGCAAGCTGTATGGGAGGGCACACTATTGAACTTTTTTAATTGGAAATGTAAGGGGGGTGTGGATCAATCCAATCAGAGGCTCCTCTCGGGATTGAGCATCACTTCCTCCACCTCAACCTCTTCTCCACCCATCATCAATAGCAAGCAACCGACATCTCAAGTCCATCACACACTCATTTGTGTGCATGCCTCCTCATATTTGGTTGCTGTTGCAGCTTCTAATTTATATATATATATATATATATATACAAACAGAAAGGTGTATAAATAGATAAGTACCTAGCTATTAGCTAGCTAGCTAGATTGTTAGATAGGTAGATAGAGGGTGTTCTGAAAAATATGATATTTCATCATCTAATTACAGCCAATTCTCACTCAAATGATGACAAATTTTGAATAGACAAGCTTCATGCGTCTGTGAGAAAACAAAATCTTGGTCGAGCCTGCCTCAGTTCAGATTTACACCGCATCTTACGCCAGACTTGCACTGGGCATGAAAATAGAGCCCTAGTCTGGTCTCTGAAAACACAGAATAAACCTGATAGTCTCATCGACCAAACAGAAGATGAGGTGAAGATAAATTTAAACAATAGAAACCCATATTGAAATACAGTTGATGGTTTCCCGCTTAATGTGCATTATGTGTTTCTCGTGTTCTCGGGAAAACGTCCTGGGGCACATGAACAACATATTTATTCCCAATGTACCTTTAGGGCAGTGGTGTCAAACATACGGCCTGGAACCGGCCCCCAAGGAGGTTCGATTAGGCCTGCAGGATAATTTAAAAGTGAAAAAATGCATAAAAGACCCGAATATTTTTAATAAGGTGCAATCCATGGAGTATCCGCTAGGGGACACGCTGTTTTGATCAGAGAAGAAGACAACAGCAGCCTTAGTCTGTCACTGAGACAGACCCAACACAGCAGACGCTATCAAGGACATGTGAATACTTTATTCTTTACACATTCAATAGCACTCTCCTTAGTTTGTAAGGTGTCAGCAGGAATTAAATTTAGATTTTATATGCACATGTGTAAATGGTTGAAAAATTCCTTTCTTTATAAATCTCGTTTAATCTTAGTGCATTACTATATTTTTCAATTCCAAGTACTTGTTAGTTTTGTGCTTTTGTACAATCAGTGGGATCAGTTGCAATGCATATATGTGAATGATAAAAGTAAATTGCACATTTGTCTAAGGAAATCTAAGGTGCTTCATGAAATGTTTTGTAAAAGATATGTTCATTAAATTTCAACATTTTCTTAATGTCCTTGTGCTTCTTTAGACCAAAACAAAGGAAAGACATGTTATTTTGGTTATTTATAGCAGAGTATGGTGTAATTTTAATGGTCCGGCACACTTGACATCTACCGAGGCCGTATGTGGCCCACAATGTGAAATGAGTTTGACACCCCTGCTTTAGGGCAAACTCAAGGCCTGGGGGCCAGATCCGGCGCGCCAGGTCAATTTAGGTGGCCCGCAAAAGCAAATCACATGTGTCAATTTGCTAAGATTGGTACCTAAATGTCAAATTGTCATGTGTAATAAATAACATTGTTGAGATTTTGCACAAATTTTGTAACCCTGTTTACCCTCACTTGAACAATAACTGAACAAACTATTTTCATCGACTTGACTGATTTCAAAACTAGTAATCTATGAATTTGTTGTGTACAAGTAATTTGTGGTTTCACTATCATAACGGAACTCCGAGGGAAGATGTAACTCCAAATTGGCCCGCGACTAAAATGAGTTCGACACCCCCGCTTTAGGGGCTCTGCAAAAAAAAAAAAAAAAAAAAGGTTCAGTTTAAATTTGATGTTAATATTTTCTTTTTATTCCAGGGTGAAGAATGACTTTCATCGGTAGTGAAAATGCATTCGGTGTGTTAGAATATGCTGCAAAACAATCAAACAAGAGTGTGGAGCATGCTTTTTTAAGCTCCCAAAATTCACATTGAATATAATTATATCCAAAGGAATAATTACTTTTAACTTTTAATTTCAAGTCAAAAAGAAAGAAGACTTAATTGCAATTAATATATACAAAACAATAAGTGAAGAGCAGCAAGGTGAGTTCTTTGAAATCGACATTCCCGCCCCAGCAGAGCTTTGATGTACCAGTACACGCTGTGCGTCACCTAAATTAACTCTTGAGTGCCTGGGTTGGTTGCTGTATTGTTCGAAACTAACAATGTACAGTAGTTGCATTTTAAACACCACATGAAAATAAAATGATTCCATGACTGAGGGACGACATTTTAAATAATCTAATTCTTCATGAAAATCTTTCATACAAGAACATGTTCTAACGACAGTGATATACTCAATTATTAGCCCCTCTGATATTAGTATTTTGTACAGCCCTTTTTCGCCAACAAAACAGCAGCAAATCTTCTCCCGTAATGTTTCACAAGATGGCAGACTGCAGCAAGAGTGATGTTCAAGCATTCGTCTTTGCACAATCTCTCTAAATCATCCAGCAACCTGGGTCCTCTCCTCTGCACACTCCTCTTTTTCTACATTTCTACAATTTTCAGTTCGAGAGTATGCTTCTACAATAAAAATGGAATTTATTTTAAGGCTTTTAATAGCTTAACCTGGGGTGTTTAAATGATGGAGGGCACTGTACAGTTATATAAATAAAATCTCATCTAAAAATGAACAGAATTTGAAAAACAAAACTGAAAACGAAATTCAAAGCCATTAATAATGGTTAATCAAATGACAACTCTGGTCTGGAGGGCCTGCCCCCCCCCCCCCAACCACCATAAAATGTTTTCCTGTTTTTGAAAATGTGTGAGCATGCCCTTCTGCACTCATTTCCAGCGATCACAATAGCTCAACCATCGGACTTTGCTGTGTGAAACACGATGCAGAAACTCCCACATCCCTACGGGTTCACTGCCCCTGCTATCATGTCCAAGCCAAAAGGTAAGTGGAGCTGCATTGAGTCTTGATAATATAACTAATAACTAGCCGGCAGCCACCGGATGAAAGCTGCAATCAATCGTGTCATCTTTAGATAAGTCACGTTTGCAAATAGCAATGATGCAAACACCGCATGTTGGATAATAACTTTAAAATGATTATCTTTACAGTATAAGGCCTATGTATTCCTGATTGGTCCATTTATTAGTAGTTAACTGTTTTTTAATATTATTCTACATTTGTTGTACTATTGAATAAAACTCTTTGAGAGGAATGAAAAAAACTGAGAGGAAGGAAAAAAAATGTTCATAACATCTTTACTCGATAATTATCTTTGTTGTCAGTACCAGTGCTTTAAAATTGGCAATTTAAAAGCAATGAAAAAAGAAAATGATCACTGGTCCGTGAACAGCATGTACTGCTCTCAATTGGTCCGTGACACAAAATTGTTTGGGGACCACTGCACCAAAGGGTAGCGAGCACACTGTCAACTATTTGTTTATTTAACAGTCAGTCATCCTCTTCTTTACATTCGATGGACAAGGTGAAAGTGGACCAAGTGTCACAGTTGCCATTTTTCACATGGCCGCCTGGTGCATCAAGCTGCGACAACACTGCGTATGAATCGAGACAGAAAGGCTACAAGCTACACTTGGCAGGTAATACAAGCTTCCAAATCAATTTCTCCTTGGAGTCTCACAGCATGGCCAAAACACACAATGTACCTTATCATTCTCTGGTATGATCCAATCAAAGCATTAACTGTCAGTATTACGGCTGTGAGTCACTGGTGTAGCAGTGGTCGTAGTAGTACCGAGATTTTGCTGCAGGCAGCTTGGATTCAGTGACAGTGTGGATGTTTGCTTGAATGGTTGTCTGTCTCTTTATGAGTGATTGGTGACAGTCAAGATATCGTCTGCCGTTTGGCAAACTTAGCTCGGCTTCAGCTCCCGGAATGTCCATTCAATCTCAAATACTGCTGTGATTGTTTTGCTATTTTCAGCCATTGATTTGGGCATAGGTAGAGATGTGCACAAAATTTGGTGGTGATTAGTCATAGTTTTCGAACATAAAGCACGAACCACCAATTAATGCCAGTGAAATCCAAAAGAACGAGATCCCGGAGCTGCCGAAATGAGTGCAGGGTGTCTGGGTTCTCCCTTAGAGATAAGGTGAGAAGCTCGGTCATCCGGGAGGGGCTCAGAGTCAAGCCGCTTCTCCTCCACGGCGAGAGGAGCCGGATGAGGTGGCTCGGGCATCTGATTAGGATGCCTCCTGAACGCCTCCCTGGTGAGGTGTTCCGGACATGTCCCACCGGCATGAGGCCCCGGGGATGACCCAGGGCACGCTGGAGAGAGTATTTCTCCTAGCTGGCCTGGGAACGCCTCGGGATTCCACGAGAAGTGCTGGAAGAAGTGGCTGGGGGAAGGGAAGCCTGGGCTTTCCTGCTAAAGCTGCTGCCCCCGCGACCCGACCCCGGATAAGTGGTCGCAAATGGATGGATGGATGGATGGATGGATGGATGGATGGATGGATGGATGGATGGATGGATGGATGGATGGATGGATGGATGAGGACATGAATGAGAACAAAGAGAATAATTGTTGGGATCAAATTTGTCATTTGAATGTACCCAACTGATGCTCGCTGTATTTCTGCCACATGGTTTCGATATTTAATGCATATGAAATGACGAATATGATCACCTTTAATTATTGTTCTAAAACACAATGTATATAATGTAAAGTAATGACAGTAAAGCCACGCACCATGCAGCCATGATTCGATTCGGTGGGGCACGGGAGATTAGCCTGTCTTTCAATTTTTACCTTCATTAAAATGTGTCACATCAGGACAAATTTGAATTTGGCAGACATGTTCTTCTTTGATGTTGATGTTATGTTATGTCAGGGTGAATTATTTTATCTAACCTGTAGTTTAAATCCTTTCCCTCCAAATAAGACCTAATCAGAAGTAAATGTACTTCGGAGGATATGTGTCGCTAAACTTTCAGGCTTTTTTGAGAAGCACTTCTGCATGAGTTGCTTCATACATATTTGTTGCTAAAGGAACTGTTTCGCTAACTTATACATTACATCTTTATTTATGTAGTGCTTTCACAACAGCTGCAGCGGTAACAAAGAGCTTTAGAGAGCATTTAACATGAAATTACATAAAACCAGTAAAAACTATTCTGACGTACACCTTTTTGTTAGATGCAATTATAAATGAAAGTGGAGTCTGCTACAAGCTAAGTTTGAAAGTAAACGAGGAGCTGTAGCGTCCATTGACGAAAAAAAGAGATTGGTTCACTTCTCCTGTCACACCTAAATCCACTTAGATGTCAAGCACCGACACTCAGTTCCAAATACTCATCCGAAATTGTTTGCGATTGTGACACTGTCAGGAGGCAAGGTGCTCTCTCAAAGGCTCAATATCTCGCACACAGCTGTCATGAGGGTAAATGTCAGGCAGCGAGGAGAGAGAAGGCAAGAGAATGCCAATGGATCCCCTAAATATATACAGTACACGCAAATCATCTGTTTCTTTAACCATCTCCAACATAAAATAAAGAGCTGGAGTTTGGGCTGCGGAGCAAAAGGCAATCGTACTTGAAAATCCGTTCTGGATCGGTTAGTTATCTTGATTTGTTGTCCCGTCAGGAGGCCTCTCAATTCCTCTGTTCACAACTTCACTGTGATTTATGACACTAATATCAAAAAGGACATTCTCACTGGGCTGGGACCCGCCCACTGCCACACGCCCCTCCCACTGCCACTTGCTGGCCCATCATACAAAGACCAATCAGAGAGGCCTGCTGCATTTCAGCGCGTGGCAGGTGGACATGCTGGGAAATTGTCTTGGGGCGTTTGCGCACTTTGCTATGACAAAATTTTTGATGAGCTCTGTTTACACAAAAAATGGCACAGGAATTCCTTCGATATGTTGTGTGAATGCATGTATTCCTCACACGCGCTGTGTGTCCTGTGATGCGTGACAACTCCTCAGAAATAGCAACGCTCTCAGCCTTTGGGCTTCACCAAATCAAAAAAGACTTTGTTGCAATGCATCTTTGCAAGCAATCTTTTTTCAGGATGGTTGACATAAAACGATAACATGAAGGAAATGAACAGACTAAAATTTATGTGGACCTCTCAATTCATGCCCACTTCAACCTTTGAGAATATCACAAGGATTAGCCTCTCCATGGCTAACTCATAAGAGAATGAGGAAATCCAGTTACATGCCAGATTTGCTTTGCTTGACAAATCCCCAGGATATGAACACAATGCATTCTAAGAGCCTTTTTGAAAGATGAATTGTTCATATTAAATAAAAATCTGTAAGGGTTAGCTTTACTTGCTTTTTTTACTCCAAGTCCACCTCCAGGCCTCCACTGCCTGTTCGAAAATGAGCTGCACTCAACTTCACATTTGGCTGGGGGGTTGGTGCTCTGAGTTTTTCAAAGGGCATCCATCTTCCTATCCATTTTCTGCACCGCATATCCTCATAAGAGGCTCGCATGGGCATGTTAGATTTCAAAGTCCAACTTTGAAATTCCGTCAAGTCAATCTTCGGGGCTTGTCACACAGCTGCATATCCAAAATTGTCACACTTGAACATGCCACTTGAACCATGATGCAGACTTGCCTCTATAGCTGGACAGAATTAGCATTCACCCTGCTACAGCTGCATGAATGAATGGCGGAGCTTGTCAGCTGCCTGAGATGTGGGTGTCCTTGACACAGAGTTTGGGGAAGAAGGCAACCGCGATGTGGGCACCATAATGTGCTATATGTGTGTGTGTGTGTCTGTCTGTCTGTCTGTCTGTCTATCTATCTATCTATATATATATATATATATATATATACACACGGTTGGTTCGCCATTACCATCGTGATCATAGATAAAGGGCAGAGGAAAGCCGTTGTAGTGGATGTAGCGGTCCCAAGTGATGGAAACATCAGAAAGAAGGAACACGAGA
>NW_017805038.1:115339-120339 GCF_001891065.2 Hippocampus comes
TATATATATATATATACACACACACACACACACACACACACACACACACACACACACTGTATATATGATGATGTCGAGGTGATGTATTGGAAGAAAAAGATAACCATGTTTTGTTTTTACATTGGCCTCTTTCGTATGTGGATGTAAATCAGATCCATATGCGATGCAGCTGCAGTATGCTCATTCGTACACATCCGACGTACAGTATACATCATCAAAAGCCCAATTTGCTCTCCGCGCGGGCAGAGAAGGGTACATGGGAGGGAGACTGCTGTCAATTGTGAATCTGCAAATTTGTTTTTTTTAACAGTTTTGTAACAACATGGCCATTTTTTGTTGTTGTGGTTTGTTGTTTTGTTACGTGATGGTATTATGAAGAAGTGGATTAGGTCACTAAATACCCGCTGAAGACCCAGGTCCGAAACTCACTGCCCGCCACTGAGTACACAGCGCAGTACAAATATTATACTTGGCCTTATGGGTGAGCTGAGACAAACCATGGCTTTTATGTGGCTGTTGAATTCCACCAAATTATTGTAATGACCGATGTGGTTTCTGTACCTCACTATGATGTTTGCCCGTTCCACTTGCAACACAAAACGGTGCTTTTTAGCTTGGGATAAAATAAAAATTCACATAAAATATGAAACCTTTGTACAGTGAATTACAGGTACAACTCGGCAAATTCTCTACAGTAGGGGTGTCCAAACTTTTTTTTCTTTTTTACCAAAGATCTACTTTTCAAGCAAACAACCTCCCACGATCGACCCATTTGCGCACCTGCACCCATGCACACGCATGCACGCACACACACACACGCGCACACACACACAAATGCCATGATGAGCAACAGCCTTATTGGACCCTAACATGAACGAACCAGAAAAATAAAGTAGATACAAGAATTTGTGAGTTTGTGCTGATGCAATCGCTGCCGAGTGGAGACCTGACGTGGAGGCATGGGACGCATTTTTGCAGCTTCTTAAGTGCAGAAACTGTCGTACATTTGTGTACCATTTTAAAATGTTTCCTATGGCGCTCCAGATTCCCATTCTCTGCCTGTGCCGTCTGTGAATTTTACAGGAAACAAACCTGCCACCGTAAATTAAAGGTGACCGGCTTTTTTTCATTTTATTAGTTTTGTTTTTAAATACTTTTTTTGGTGAAAGTGAAACTGATAGGATGCTTTGGGGGCATTGTACACTGACACAAAAATATCTAAGATTAATAACATGCGCACAGACACACAAATCTTTTTTTTTTTTTTCCATTTCCCCCTACATCCCTCGTGATCAACTTAATGGGCACCCCTTCTGTACATTAATTTCCAGAGAAAATATGTTCATGCTGTTCATTGTGTCATTTTTAAAACTTTTGAAGGGTGGGTTTCCGGATTAAGTATGTATTTTTTTTTCAGGATACTTGACACCTTTATTTTGAATAAAATCTCAAGTAAGTCTTTCCAGGACGACCCAGAAGGTTGTATTTGTGGTGGTAATCAAAATGAGGATTGTGCCATAATGTTATTCAAGTGAGATATACAATGTAATATGACAATATACTACAGAAACGAAGCTGTGTTCAAATCCTCTCCAGTTTAAATTGTCGTGTCTTGTGAAAAGTTTTTGTTGCTATGCAGAGTATTTGGGGCGGGGCCGCAGCCAAACTGCTCGATGGCATTTGCTAAACATTGATTAATTGACAAACCTGTTTAGAATTGCTAATGGCGGTGCAGTAAAAAGAGAGAGAGAGAAAAAAGAAAACTTCCCATCTGCAAGCATACTCCATTTACAGCTCTCTCCAAAACGAGAAAGCCTTCTGAATAATTGCTGGATGCGTTACTTCATGCTTGTAATTTTAGAAACAACTCCCCATCCCCCTCGCCTGCTGACACACGTTTACAAACGACAGCAGCCTGTCCGCTGCCCCCTCCCCTTCAAGAAAAACAGGGTCCTTATTCTGTGTGACTGCAGGCAGGCTCTGGCTCATTGTGTCCACTAATATATCAAAGAGCAGCTGTCCTCGAGCCCCGCGATGACCAATCTCTCCTTCCATCTGTCTCACTCGCCAAATCTCCCGCCCGCTGAACATGTTCGATGTTCGGCTCCTGTCTGGTCCCATTTCATCAACCCTGCACCGAAGCCGTTTCTTGTTGATACAAACACGATTTGTTCCTCTGACTGCTGCAAAACAGTGATCCAAGGGCGTTATTTCTCAAACGTGGTTATTTACTAATTATCTGCGGCAGCGTGAACGCTGTGAAAACTGCTGCCTCAGGAATCCAGTTAAGTGTTGCTTTCCAAATGAGCCTTCTTAATGGGGCCCTTCACAGGAGCAGGGGTCTCCTTAATGAGCTGATGAACCCTTCGAATGCGGGAGCAGAGTGCCGCTGGACGACCTAACCTCTTATTTTTGCGAGCCCGCGCACACAAGCGCATGCGCGCACATGCACGCAGACTCGAGGCTAATTAGAGCCCATTCACAACCCACACTAATATGTTTACTCAAGGGCCCCACAGGCCCTGCGACCAAACACTCATGCCGCACGGCCCCACAATGGTGATGGCCGCCGGCGTGACCGTACAGCGTGAGATCTTCTGCTTCTTTCTTCAATGCAAGCCACTTCATTCAGAAAAAAAAAAACCACTAGCAGAAATACATAAAAACGAGAGCGCAAGGGAGAAGGTAGTGATGTCAGGCAGATGAGGGTTATAAAAACTGCCAGCACTGTACAACCAATCGGTTTGTCCTGTACGCGCTCTTAAAAGAAAAGGCCTCGCTACATCAGCAGGGGCCCCGAACAACAAGATTGAGGGCACTCACGGGTTGGTGGCCTGGGACTGATTTAAGAGTTTGTTTGAAGTACAGATTACAGATTCTTTGCACCAAATCCCTCCAGGAGTATCTATGCCCGCTGGAATCTCTCTCGGGTTTCTTCTCAGGTCCAGCCGAAGCCTTCTCTCTACAGCTTGAAGTCCTGTGGCCGCAGACCAGCAAGACTGCAAGCGCACACGAAAATAGCAACTGCGTCGGCAGCACTGCAGGAGCAAAAATGAGTTTGAAGTATTCAGCTTCAACAAACAAGAAAGCTCAATATTCCCAAATAGGGAATTCCATCATTGAGGTGAGACTCTTCACAAGTCCCTCACAGTCCGATTTGTGCTGGCAAAATCCCAACTGCAGTCTTTTCGGCCCAAGACGGTGTGTTGCGGTGTCATCAGCCAACGCAGCGCTGCGTTTGTGTGTCACTGGCGTGTGAGTAAATAGTGTGACTATCTAACACCGCTGTGCGTGTTCTGTCACACACGTGCAGCAGTTCTGCAACGATTCCCACCCCGCAGAGGTGCTATGGCGCTGCTTGATACAGTCATTAAAAAACAAACAAAAAAAAAAAAAACCAAAGGTGCAGTTGGACAACAACAAAGAACTAGCAGGAAGTACAACAGAAGGTTCCCAATAAGGAAGTGCGTCTTCCAACACGGCAGGCAATTCCGCCTGCATTTGTGACATTCTTTTTCTTGGCGTCCACTTCAGCACGAGGGAGTGTCTTGGGTCAATATGGTCTAAAAGGCTGCAAGGAGCTAATGGAACAACCAGTAAAATGCCTTGATGGGAAGCAGCACAAGCATGCATCCCCTTTTCCACGGCAAACAGATGTTTTCAGGCTCATTAGGAGCTTTGCTAACCTCAAGAAATTTTGACGAACTATCGTAATTGTTTCAGGGGCAAGCGTGCCTTTTTCTTGGTACAAGTTGCACACCCACACACGCCGCAATCTTGCTTATGCATTCCTTTTTAATGCAAACAATGCTCAATCTGGTCACATTTATTGAATCTGTGATTTTCAAATCTTTGAAAATGAACCCTTGTGTTTGATTTTTCCCTCGTCTTATAACTGTCATGCTGATAAAGTGCCTTTGAGGTGAGTTAAAGGAGAAGAGGAGCGGCGGAGGCTGAGGCAGCACCATGCTGGCTGCCAAACAATGCTGTTTTCGACTCAGATGAAGCGTAGTGGGGGGGGGGGTTGGGGGGGGGGAAATGGGGGGGTCAAATGAGGAGGTCGGGGGCGAGGCCAAAAATGGACATGTCAGTTACTAGGTCAGCATTGACAAGAAAAAAGAGAGCAGTGTGTGTGTGTGGTGCAAAGTCCAAAGAAGCAAAAGGAGTTTTGGCTGCTAAAAACCATCCACCTCCTTCTTCTGAATGCAATGAAAAATTGAGGTCACGCCTGGGGAAATGCCTCCATGTATCTTCTCTTGTCTGGCAGTTTGCTTTTGGAATTGCAGAGTTCGGGGGTAGGCAGGGGTTTGGGCTCAAAGTCCAACTAAATCCTGACTCGGCCGGTTGATTGTTGTGACGCACATGCCGAAATGGTGAGGGAGAAAGAAAAGGTGCATACTCACTACAGGGGGCAATGGGACTCAGCATTCTGTGGAGCTGGTCTTAGTGAAGAGGAATGTGGTTGTGGGGATGCCGACCACGGTTAGTGTCTGTTGGCTTGGAGTCCATCGCTGTCATGTGCTCGCACGGATGACGCGACAGCCCTGCGAGAGAAGGACCGAGTTGACAACGTTTGAAAAGCCACATGACAATGAACAGCAAAACTCAACACCCGATTTGCTGCGTGACAGAGTTACATAGAAACACCAGTGTCCTGTCGGTAGAGCAAAAACAAAGCACAAATGGACGCACACAAGGGGGCTCATTATAGTCAAGCAAGCTGATTGTGAAGCTGCGTGCACCCTCAAAAGAAGGCTTTCTAAAATCTGCCTCACAAAAAGAGACTCCTGCATACCACTGCTCTGTGCGCTGGGCTAATAAAGACAGCATTCTTTGCACACCAAACAAGTTGGCCTCTGCTGCAATGCACAATGCGCATCCATATTTTCAGAGTCTGAATGTTCACTCATTTTTCAACTGAAGAAATGTCTTTCTTCAATGAGTCACAATTGAATTCTGTAAATTATAGTCGTTTAATCATTTTACTCCTGCTCTTTCTA
>NW_017805038.1:122839-124044 GCF_001891065.2 Hippocampus comes
ACAGCTAAGGCTTTTTTTAGGCCCCACACCGAGGACCACGTCGCCAAGTCACCGACTCATCATGTTTCAAACACCCTATACCTATACTACAGTCAAACTACACGTTGGCATCCACTTTTTTGTTCCAATGGCCACTTTTGGGCCAATTTTATATGCATGTCACCCCTGACTCCAAGCACATTTTCACTCGAAGCAACACACCTGCAAGATCAAATTCAGATTTTTGGAGTGTGGGAAAGCCTTGGAAATTAGGATGTATTTGCAGTACACTGGAAAATAGAGCAACAATTATAATTGCGAAGAAATGCTTGTGGAGGCTCTCAGTCGTACAGGAAAGTTCCATCGTAGAAAGGGTTCTGCCAGTCGTCATCTGTACCTGTGGGTAAAAAACAAAAAACAAAAAAGGACGTTTCGCTTCTCTCACAGAAGCTTCGTCAGCGGTAGACAACCCTGAAGTCTCCGTGAAGACTCCGGGAAATTGCTCTGCGCTAAAAAGCTGAGCGTGGCCTATTTGAGGACTGGGTGGGGATGGTTAGTCACGCCCCTATGGTGAAGAGGCCCATTGATTTCTAAATTCCCTATCGTTGGGTCTTGATTAGGCCTATTGTTTGGGCTAGGGCTGAATAGCTACTTTCAGTTAGCCTGATCAGCATGTCTATGTCCCTTGGTGGTCAACAAGTTATTGTAAATAGGAGACAGGTTAAATCTGATACCTCCTTCACGGTTCAGAGAGGGTGAAAAATTTTTGTTAAAAAATTTTTTGTTAAAAAATTTTCACCCTCTCTGTAATGTCAGCTTCATTATTCATCAGCAGTCAGAGCAGATATCAACATTCAGGCACCTGCACCCCAAAAATGGCTGAACGGAAGGTGGGCGCTGACAAAAGGGGGCTAATGTTAACTGTCGGTAGGCCAAACGATGACGTGTGGTAGATTCTTTGGTCAAATTGATAGTAGATTACACAGTGCATCATCTTGGGGTTGCAAAGAGGACATCAAGCCATGTCAATACTATAAGTCTGTATATAGTCCTGTAATAAGGTTATTTTTTTAAAAGCTTCAGCACATGATCGTAATCATTCAATTCCTATTACATGCTTTTGTATAATAATGGGGGTGAGTAGCCATTGATATTATGTTTATTTACATAAATAATACACACGCGCACACACACACACACACACACACACACACACACACACACAT
>NW_017805038.1:124080-124301 GCF_001891065.2 Hippocampus comes
AGTACCGGCATATAGCCAGATTTTGTGGTATGCTGTATTCATGATGCCATATGAGTACAATAAAAGTGTTTTTTCTTGCTTGGCTCTCGACGAAGGCGGACGCTTTTGCTTTCTGCTCCTGTCCCCCCACCCCACCCCCACCCTTCCCTGTTCGCCACTCAGTCCGTGTGCTGTCTTTGTCTGACTTTTCCTAGCCTCCTGTCGTATTTTCATCCTAACAA
>NW_017805038.1:124750-145391 GCF_001891065.2 Hippocampus comes
TTTGTCCTAACTCAAATTATCCTCAAAATGAGGATAGTTCGAGCGTGTTTTTTTTTTCTCCCCCTCTCCCTCCCTTGTGATTTCTTTCTGACTTCCGGGTTGAGTGAACGCTGGCGCGTTTTGGCTGCCGCTGCTCAACCCGTATTGTTTTGTGTTTTTTGTTATTGTAAAGTGTCCTTGGGTGTCTTGAAAGGTGCTTATAAATAAAATGTATTATTATTATTATTATTATTAAAAGTGTTCAACAAAATTATTTGGAAAAATCCATTTATTTTATTGAATAAACCTGGAGTACATAGCTGCTGATGTACCGTAATTATGTTGATTGTTCATGCATAGTTTTCAAACATTTACCCTTTAAATATTATACTTATACTTTTGAGTATCAGAATTCTTGATTGTGAATATCAGTCAAAACAGAAAAATGGGTTCCCATGATGAACGTTTACGAAACCCCAAATTAATTACCGTGCTTTCTCACTGGGCAATTTAATGGAACCGAAAAACAGTTTCTGTTAATTTCCGAAATCCTCAGGCCTGACACTGATCGGAGGCAAATCCATACAGCAACATCCAATTGGGTCATCATAACCTTGTTGGTTTTTTTTCTTTGAACACAGAGATTTTGCATGCAACTGATGCATGGTTCATTTTGTACACTGATATAATGTACTACTCTGTTTTAAATTTGACAATAATGCCATTTTATTTTGCGATGGGTGAATGAAACTTGTATGGTTCAGCATTAAGAATCAGGTTGACTTGGGATGTTGAGAACAGAGAACTCTGGGACTCTATCTCTCTATTGCCTGATGTTGCTGAGGCAGCAGTGTGTGGACATGGGCAGCATGCTGAGCCCAGCACTTGTACAAAGACCCCAGGGCATCAGGACACACAACCAGCCAAAGTTGAGGAAAAGGAGACAGAAGCGATTAAACATGAAGAAGAGTCAGGCAGGTACGGCTACACGCACACTCACCTCAATGTTACATGAATGAGATTGACAGGTGTCACTCCACAAAACCCTACTCCCTAGTTTCCGGTCCACTTTATTTTTGCATACTTGTGTTAGCTCAGACGTTCAGAAGGACATCCAAGTGAGGCAAGGTTGCTCTTCATTTAAAGGAATGGGATTGTGATACAGTACTGTGTGCCTTCAACAGCTGACTTCGGGCAGTAGGCAGGACTGATTCCACATAGATAAACAACCATTCACACTCACAAATCACACCTAAAGACAATTTTAGAGTGATCAATTAAACTACCATGCATCTTTTTGGAATGTGAGAGGAAACCGGTGTACCTGGAGAAAACCCACACAGGCACGGGAGTACTTGCAAACTCCACTACAGCCAAGCAGTTGCGCTTGTCAAGTCGGTTGTTTGGCTAACCAATAAAATTGGTAGCCCTCATAAACCTACCAAATTCTGACCAATCTATTGGTTAATGTACCCAATATTAATTGAACAAACGAGATTGGTAGTTTTTTTTTTTTTTTTTTTTTTAACCAACCCGTAATCTGCCATTGGTCTGCCGCGGTGTTCTTGGCACATAATCACATTTATACTTTTCCATGTGTGCAATCAGAGGTAAAACAGGTGAAAACTGCACTGACCTGTCAAACTTTCTGGGCGTGTTTGCGCTGGTTTGTCGCTAACGCTTTGTGAATAGGACATTAAGACGGAGCAAACTGCGGGTGCAAATGAAGTCCGATTAAAGGTGCTGTCAGCAGCCACAGCGCTTCATCTGATGAATGGGCTTTCACGCTACTACAACGAACATTGTATAACATCATAATATGTGTAAAATGCTGTCCACTCATTATACAGTGGTACCTCTACTAACGAACGTCTCTTCATATGACATTTTCAAGTTACGAAACACCTCAACAGGAAAATATTGCCTCTAGTTACGAAAGAAATATCAAGATACGAAAGGTAAAAATACAATATGGGTTGCTACTCGCAGCTCCGAGTTTGCTGAACGCAACATACTTATAGCTGCTCTGCCATTGGCTATTCCCGAGCATCATCCTGGCATCCCGTTGGATATGAGGGCCCTCTACCAAATGTGTGTATGTGTGTAGATAGATCGATATGTGTTTCTGCAGCGTCCTCATCATTCGCCTCTCGGGCCATAAGGTGTTCCGATAGTTTTACGTGAATGTGAATCCCCAGAAAAAGCGTCCACCATTCGGGTGATCGCTCGCGATGCTGATGTTTGCCTTGGACTTTTTTGGAGGATCGTTAAAAGCAGACGTCCTTTGCTCAGTTCTTTACAAAATGCCAGGCAAAACCCACTTCTGAGAGAGAACATGAACTAAAGAGGTCAAAAAACGATGAGGACGCAATTAAAAGTTAAATGACCATCATTCTTATTCTTTACTTTATTCTTTGTTTGCTACATTATGCACAACTCTCATTTATTGTGCAATAATGTAATTTGTATCATGCACTTGTTAGATATTTTGATGCATTTTTGTGCTTAAGAAAACATTTATGTCTGAATTTTGTGGGGCTTGGAACGGATTAAGGCATTTACATGGAAAATGTGTCTCTACATTCAAAATTTTCTAGTTGAGACGTCTCTTCCTGAACCAATTAATTTTGTCAGTACAGGTACTGTACATTGCAGCCTAATGATCCTGGAAGTGGGATTCCCCCCCATCTGCAGCCCCTACTCAAGGTTTCTCTTTTTTTTTTCCTGATGGTTTTTTTTTTTTTTTTAGCTGTCCCTGGGTTAAGATTGGGGTATGCAGTTGATATTTGTTCAATGTGGGGATGTGATGCCCTTTGCAAGTTTTCTGTGATTAATGGCTATCGACAAAAATTTGACTGCAGTTGACCAAAAATGATTCAGTTTTTAAATCCAGGTTAAAAACATTCCATCCCCTTCCCATACCGATGGTTAAGGTCTTTTAAAGCATTTCTATAATCCTTTTTTTCAAAGTCTTCTTGCACTGTGTGTACATTCTTTTGGTAACTTTAATAAACTACTTCGACGGCACGATGGTCGACCGGTTAGCACGTCCGCCTCACATTGCAGAGGTCCGGGGTTCCATTTCAGGCCCCGGCTTTCCTTTATGGAGTTTGCATGTTCCCCCTTGCCAGCGTGGGTTTCCTCCGAGTACTCTGGTTTCCTCTCGCATTCCAAAAACATGCCTAGTAGGTTAATTGAACACTCTACCCCTAAGTGTGGTGTGATTGTGAGTGCGAATGATTGTTTGTCTACGTCTGCCCTGCAATTGGCTAGCAACAAGTTCAAGGTGTACCCCGCCCACTGCCCGAAGACAGCTGGGATAGGCTCCAGCACGCCCACCACCCTTGTGAGGATAAAGCAGTTCAGATCATGGTTGGATGGATGGATGGATGTTTTATTGTTACAGTTGTCTAAATAAAATTGAGTAAGCTTAAGCTGCAAGAACATACAGTTTAAATCAAGTTCCTCATTCCCCTCCATTGCTGTCGCTTGTCAGTCTGTCCCCCACTGGTTTCTTTAATGCAATGTCAAACTAGTGACCTCAAAGCAGTTTCCCACGACTATTTTGCAGTCCTGACTAAGTGAGGTTAATAGGAAGGAATACAGCAGTAGCAAGCCGAGTTGGTACAGTGCAGAAGAAAAGATCTGGGAGGTATGATAGGTTGGGGGCCTCTCAATTGAAGGTTAATGGAGAGATATGGGAGGCAGACAAAAGCCTGTTGGGAGGCTCAAAATGACTTGGGAATAGAAAGAGGCTACAGGTCAACACACTCACATTTGACCTCACACTCATGGCCTTCGTCAACTCAACATTTCCATTCAGGAGGTTGCTCACCCAATGATGAACTGTGTTAACGGGTCAGCTGCTTTCATTAAACTAAACTGATGATTGAGGCTGGGATTTAATTCACTGAGATGGAAATCTGCATGTAGCACAAGTGCAAAGTGTGATTTGCTCAACAAAAATTAGGGTTATATGCATATCACATTGCTTAGCTGCAAGAAAGGATGACTTGTTGAGAGTCCAAAAGAATGGATTTCCTGCATACCTTCAGACAAGACATTGGAAATAGCAAAATACAAACATTGAGGGACACATAAATAAAAAGCGGCATATTATATCCCATGCATCAACACTTAATCCATGCATCCATCCACACAGAAAATAATCATTCACACTGTTCAATGGATAATTTGGATACATACATGTACATGTTTTTGGAATGTGGAAGGAAGGGGATAATGTGATGTGATAATGTGACTGTGACTCAGTGTCAACAGCTGACACAGAAAGATGATACAATTTGTTGCAGCTCCGAAACAAAGAGAGCTGTAGTGTTGTTGGTGTTTCTTAAAACATACACTCTATTAATTCTTTGAAAACTCTCAAACAAATAAAGACAAGTCTCTGTCCGAAGACGTGCCTTCTCTCTTCTTGTTAGGATCGAGAGGCGTTTAAAGACCTCCTCAGAAAAAACGTAAATTAACGACAGATTCAAGGACACTAGGGGAATCAAAAATATTGCACCAAAACAGAAAATCCAACAAGGAAATCACAAAATAAATTCCGTGGGGGGTGTTTGTGAACACACAACAAAGGAATAAGTAACATAGACAACTCTGAAATAGTCCAGTCTCCAACAAATTGATCCAATGAGCAGTCAATCCCCTGACAGGGTTTGAATACTTCCTGCTCTGTGTGCCGAGAGCATAGAGTTTAACACCCTTTGGCCTAGTGTGTTTCAGACATGGTAGACCAGCGGCTGCGCTCTAGTTGTCACTTGAAAGTGACACAGTTCGGGATTGAACTGAATGGTGATGGGATCCCACAAACGTAGACACAAATAAAATCTGTAACAAAAACATTTAAGAAAAAACAAAGATCCGACAAACAGAAATTGCTGGCAACAAAAAGCCAGGAAAAGGAAACATGAACAGAAATGCTAGCAGACAGACAAACCCGAAATAACACAAAATGAAATAGCAAGAGTCCAAACACGCCGAAACAAAATCAGCAAAAATCTCTATGACAAAAACACCAACAAAACCGGACAAGAGTGACAATGAACATGAGCAAGAAGGTCTAGAAAATAACACTTGAGCCAGTAGAGCGAGCAAGGTCAACAATCCGACAAGAGACGAGGCAACTCGGCAGTCCTGATTGGTGAATGTGGAGCAGGTGCGTCCGCTGGCGGGAAACAGCCTTCACACCAGCTGGGGCTGAAAGCAAAACAAACAGATAGACATGACAGAAAGTGTCTTTGGATCATCGCCACACCATTATGATTACTTGCACAAATAAAGATCATAATGCTTGGTTTTTAACCAAATAAATAAGTACATGCAATATAATGTGGTGTCAAAATATTCACAACAGCTGGCAATCGGTGCACTGCAGTTCAATGCCACGCCTCAACGAAATTCAAAAGTGAGCATTAGAAGGTTCGAAAATGATGCAGCTCTTGTATTGGCTCTCATTTAATTGTTGAAGTGAACAGTGTTCCCGCTTGCATTTCAATGAGCGAAGAGCAATATAATGGAGTCAATCAGAATCCTCAAATGTACCATTTGCCGCTCTTGCTCTCAAATTGATTTGACAGTTTGCATCTGGGCCAAAAATGTTTGTTCGACACTGTATTTAGAGGTTGGGAAATTGACCAGACCTGGCGTGACCTCCGAGGACTAATTGTTTCCAGGACTGTGCAGACTGACCTGGAGCGGCACACTGCTTCAGACAAACTAAACATCCAAACACAAATGACCTTTTTCAAAAGACCGTCAAGAATTATCCCCCACATTTGCGCCAGGCTTCTGGAGTGTTGAAGGAAACAAGAAGATCGTGAGTCTCTGATTGTTCGAGCCTTCTTGTGTGTGTTGGTGGTGATAATCAGTTCCAGGCGCACAAGGTTGACCAGTATGATTTCAATCGAGCTGAGAAGCGAACCCGTGAGCTTTGGTCCAGATTAGGGCCAGAGAGAAACTCTACTCCCTTCCCCGGTTGCCCTGAAGAGGTAGTTGCAGCCCCCTCCATGGGGGTGGAGGGGGCTGCAGGATTACTCGGCACGCGGTTTCAGCTGTTTATTATTCCAATTCTATCGCTAACAGCTGAAAATTGGAGAATTAGGCAGCAGCCCTGAGCAGTCCAGGGGATCATTGTGGCGGGGTTAAACCCCTGTGGCATGCCTCCACACACAGACCGTGCTTGCACATACACCCAGTGCAGAGGTCATCCACAGAACTTAACAGACACATTAGATTTACCGCTCTGAAGAGATAAAACACTCGCAGATTTCACAGGTCGCTGAACAACGTCAGACTTGGGTGATGGCTTGCCTCAAATGAAGCCAAACCACCTCAACGGAGATCAACTGACTGTTCAGGCATTCTGTGATACGGTGTGCAGGCGTCAGTGTCGGGCACTCCATGGTCACGTCTGCGCATGTTGTTAATCTGCAGAGAGACACGTGACACTCGGCACTCACAAACATGAACTTTGTGCGACATGCCAGCGTGCGGTCTGAGGGAATGGAAACTGCTCTTTGACTCCATGGAGGTCACAGTGCTGACAGAAGCATGCACAACTCAAATCTGTTTTATATCACAATCATCATGCGTTTGACTTTTTGTGTTGAGGCACTGAGGGGTATCAATACCCAAAACAAAAGACTCCAATTCCTAACTCAGAGCAAAATCAAGCCATTTTCTTGACAAACAAGTGACAGCTGGAGCCCTCACTCTAGGCGCTTAGTTTGAATAAAATAAAATCTGTCACCTTAATTCTTGGGTCCACTCAGGCTGCGTTCAGACCGCTGGTATGCCTGATTCAAATCGGATTCCTCCTCAAATCCAATATCTAGGGCCGCCTGTCCACACTGTTTTTAACAAGTGTCCAAATTGGATTAAGCCTTGTTCAGACGGGGCCACATTATTGACCCACCTGACAGGTTGCTACAACAACAACGGTTGAACGAAGGCGTTGTCCAGCACATGTACTCTTTTATGCCTTATAATTGTGACAGCGGACACACGAAATAATTGGACTTGTTTCTGCTTTGCTTGTGTGGCGCTATCCTCTGACAGATTGAGAAGGCAATGTATCTCCTCCTCTGCTCAGAGACTGCCGTTTCCGATTTCTTTGATGTGTGCTCCATTCTTTGCACTCTTCACTTGGATTGGCACGCTCTGCTCTGGCGCATTGGGTCTTTCGTCACGTAAAGTGACGTCACGGACAGCCAAAACCGATCGTTGTGTTTGGAGTTGTTCAGACTGAGACATATTCTGTCCAAATGCGATATGAAACTACCTCCTGAATGTGGCTTCAATCCGTCTCTCAAAAATCGGATTTCATGTGCTTTGTGATTGTTCAGATAATAAAGGAGCCATCTAGTTTCAATCCGGATGGGCGAACTGTTTTTTTGGTAATAATAATAATAATAATACATTTTATTTGTAAGTGCCAAAACACTCAAGGACACCTTACAATCAAAACAAGAACAATAAAACTACAGATAAAATTATAAGACGGTAAAATATCCATCATGTACAGGAGCTACAGTAAATCACTAGAACATGAACATGTCTGCAAGTCACTGGATCAGTGGTTCTCAACCTGGGTTCGGTGAATCAGTCTCAGGGGTTCGACAGAGCCTCTGCCAGGGAGGTTAAGACACACCCGACTCAACATGTCAATTAGTTATGACATGCCCGCTTGGCCATCACTGGCTGGTTCATTTTGTGCACAATTACAAAACTTATACTATATTCTGATACTAAATGTGTTTACTTTTTCTGTTTTTAATAAATGTGTTTTTTTTTAATGTCTTGAATTTGTCAAAACAAAAAAAAACAATATTTGTTTATTTTTCACTCATGAATGGTTCGGTGAATGTGCATATGAACAGGTTGGGCTCAGTAGCTCTAACAAGGTTAAGAACCACTGCACTTGGGTGATTAATTTATATACATTACATCATCCACTCACTTATAAATGGTATCAGTGATTGGGCCATATTCATGTTTTTCATCTAAAAGTGGATTATCACGACTTCCCATATACCCTTGACATGGAAGCTGGGAATGAATGTGAAAACAACAGAAACATGTGATTCATTGACAGCTGAGGCTGTGTTGGAATGCCGGAACATGTACTTTTCCTCAGACTTGTTCATGTCATCGAAAGCCTTGAACAAAAATAAAGCACGCTAAATTTTAAAATACCTTCCGTCGGGGGAGCATAGTAAAATTGCCCTCGGCTGCACACTTTTCCTCGGCTTGAAATTGGAGAAGCAGGAAGCCCAAACCAGAGAAAAGGGAATTTGTTTCCTCCTGTGTGAATGCCACAAGACTGCGATAGTCGTGGCTGGCCTATTTTCCCTTCCATCAACAGACGGTGGTGGGGAGCCACTGGCCATTCTCCATTCGTTATTAAACCTTTTCTGAGGGAACCAACTTATACTCAGGGTTGAGAGAAATAGGAGCAGCAGAGCAGGACGTGGCTCACCGGGGTTTCTTTTTTGAAAGTGTCCAGCCTGTTGAAGAAGAGCTGGACAAAGCAGGAGCCTGCTGAAAGCTGCCTGTTGTCCACCTAATCCTCACCGTGGCCCTGTCGCCATTGACAACGCCAGCAAACAAGAGGCTCTTTCAGCAGTTGTTTTCTTTACTGACACACGAACAGAATGACAATGGAAGAATTAAGACACTTCGGGCCGATTTACTGAAGGCTTGTAAAACTGGGCGCAAACTGGATTACACTGTAACACATTTTGGAAAATTAATGGTGAATTTACAATACTATTTTACTGGCGGGGTTGTTTGTTTTTCTGTTTTTTTTCATGATTGTAAAATATTCTGAAGTATTCAACCATAGCATGTAAATTTGTTAACAGGAACAGCAGAAAACTTAAATTTATCATCATAAAACTATGGATTACTGCACATTTCAGATTTTGGAACAGTATCTTACTGTATTTTTTTAATAAGCTCATAAAATAGTGATAAAAATTAATCCCCACATGTAACATGAAATGCAACAGAATAAAACAAGCGGTGACGATAGTTACCTCCGCTTGACAGATAATACAGTCCTTGTATTAAAGTTAACCACGGGGACTGCAGGTACACTGTTTTGGCGAATACAAGACTAGACACAAAGATGTTTTTTTAACTTTACAAGATTGCTTCGTTTCCCGATCAATGAGCCTGCATGTTAAAAGTAGAACTTGTGAATGTTAGCGATCAGGTCTAGGGCACACAAGACCACCCCAGGTATTCAACCAATGTACCTTCCTTATGATTTGATGTTGCATTTCAAAAAATAAGGCCTCTGAAATCTGCTATTTTGACCATGACCCCAATTAAGAAAAAAAATAAAATTGTTTTACTGTCTTTCAATTTTCATTATTCTGCAACCCGGACAAGGTCTAGGGCAAACGAGGCCACCCCAGGTATCCAACCAAAGTACTTTCCTTAATATCTGATGTTGGAAAAAAAAAGCCCCCTGAAATCTGAAATTTTGACCATTGCCCCTGATTAAAAAAACAAAACAAAAAGAAAAAGTCATAGAAAATGTAATTTTTGTTCAGACACAACGAACTACTTTCACTACGGCCTCACCAGTGGCTCATTGACGAGGTACAATTCAAATTTTATGTTTTTATACTGATTAAATGAAATCAGAAAATATTCATTTGAAAAATAACATCACCCAAATATATGTTTTCCTATATAAATGATTGAAGGTTTCATCATTTGGCAAACAAACTTCAAACGAAGAGGAGCCTCGGCCTCGTTCTGTCTGGTGACAAGAAACAGCTTCCCCAACACTTTTTGCCAAAGGTATTGTTGTGACCTCGCCAAGCCAGTTCGGAGGATAGCTCTCAAATGCATGACGAATTTATGGATGTCAAGGATAGGACTTTGCCTTTTGTTTTCATTGACATGTGAACTTTAAAATTGACATGGGCATGATATTGTTTGTAAATGTTGACGGGATTCACTGGAAGCTTCTTGTAAGTGCAGTTAGTGTATAAATTAAAAAAAAAAAACATCCTTTTCAAACCTGTCAAAATAACAAATATGTTTTTTAAATTTTGACTGACAATGCTCATGAGCAGCTTCTTCTGAATATTTTCTCATCCGCATACATTTCTTTTCAAGTTCTTCTCTGTCTGTAAAACTAGAACGGAAAATTTGCACAGTGTGAATGTTTTTATTCTTGTGACAATATATCAAACACAGTGAATACCTAATAATGAGGAGAACCTGCAAAGGGAAATCAGAGTGGCAGGATACCAATAGCTGTGGCGTTACTGTTACCTTGGTAAGTGGCATCTACTTTTCCATGATATATCGGATGGCCGCCGGTTGTGTATTGATATCCGTGGCTACACACTGTAAATTTTTTCCTACAAAAAAAAGGTTACACTTCACGCGGCCTTTGTATGAATTCTTCTTTTTAAATTGGTCACCCAAAACAATGTTGTCACTCCCACAAGGCAAGAAAAGCTGTTTGTATTTTCAGTTGGCAATGGAACTGATGAAGGCCTTCCCAGACATTCCGTGCATGCATTTTGGAACATCGAGTGTGGAAACGGCAAATGAGAGAAGACTGGCTTTAAAAATACTGACAGCATCAGGTTTGTTATTGTACACTAATCATTCACGCCTTCCCCAACCCCCGACACACACTTGACTTGTAGCATTCAGAAATGGATGGCAAAAAAAAAAAAAAAAATCTTAAAAAAAACCCTTCATCACAATGAAGTGTATAATACCATGGATTATTGCTGAACGATGCAATACAGGGTTTCCCAAATAAGTCTCCATACATCGGAGAAATGATCCATTCCATACATAAATTGTTCTAACATTGATTTCTCTATATTTCAAATAACCCAGAGAATACATTTGAATAAAGAGCAACGAATTGAAATGCTCCTGATGGACGCTTCAGCAAGCAGTCGTGTTGTTGCAAGCACATTTAACAGGAGAGACGATGTATCCGAGCTGGACCAAGTGTCTCAGGAGAGGAAGTCGAGGCTTCCCAGCAAAAGTTGCTGCAACACCCTGGATACTCGGAAGAAAATAGATAGATGGATGAAATCAAAGTTCTTTCCGAAGAAGAGGAATGATTATATCACTAAAATAAGATCATAGTGACAAATGATGACTTTTTAAAGGTACTTTATTCTAAAAGGCTGCAGCAGATCTGTATGAACGTTATTTTGTTGGAGTCCCTCCGAGCTGATAATGAAATCAGATTTTTTAATGAAATCAGGTGTAAAGGTTTCCAGAGGCCTTTTATTTTGAAATGCAGCATCAGGTCTTACTGAAAGTACTTTGTTTGGATTCCAAGGAAAGACGAGTGTTCCCTCGGCCTGGTCGGGTTTCGGAGTAATGAAATGTTCACATTTTTTTTTTTTTAAATCAGGGGTAATGGTCAAAATTCCACATTTTGGAGGCCTTTTATTTGAAAATATACAGTACTATCAGATCCGAATACTTTTGTTACCTGAGGTGGCCGAGTGTCAAGATAATATCTTCATGAAAGTAAGATAGTTGGATACCCGGGGTGGCCTAGTGTGTCGTAGAACTGGTCTGGTTGCGTGATGACAAAATTTGAATTTTTATAGATTTTTCTTTCAAAATCTCGTGTACAAGTCAAATATGCAAATATCAGAGACATTTTATTTTAAAACCTAACATCAAAGTGCTTTGGTTGGATACTTGGAGTGGCCTAGTGGGTCTTTAAACTGGTGTGGTTGGGGGATAACCAATTCAATTTTTATTTATTTTATTTCATTTTTTTAAATCAGGTATCATTTCAGTCATTGATGCAGTTAATTTCTTTTTCTATCTCAACTTGAGAATGTTTCTGACCGCAGAGAAGTTACTTTATAACATTATATTAAATCCAAACAACTGTTGTGCAGGCATTAGTTGTTGATTTTGAAGGTGGCCAACGCCGCTTCGCTGCCGGCAGATTACTGTCATGTACAGTATTAACAATCACTGTGGTGGCTGGCTTGACTTTGTCCTCCGTGTGGAAGCTGGCCTGACCAATAGTAATGTACTGTAAATCATAACACAATTCTACACTGTTAAAATAAATTACAGTTGTTGCATTCTAAAATAAAAGGATATTACTGGTGTCACAGCTGCTAGTAATACACTGTTATTTTACGAAGGAAAACTTTACAGTGTGGCCCTAATTTCCACATCTTGGAGTTATCATGAGACTTGAGAATTCACAGAGATCCATTATGAAAATATGTCACACTTTGATTGTGAAACTCACTCTCGTAGTGGAACTAGAAGTTATCACCAGTGATGTGTGCACATCTCATCTACATGTTACTTTGAAGGGTCCTGTGTTTTTGCCTTGACTTTTTTAATCCTTTCATGTACCCTGTGTGAGCTGGTAACATGATGAACTGTCCACTGTACCAACCGCTGTCCCTGAAAGGGTTAATACATCCAAGACAAGCAATTTATTCAGAGTACCATGCTCATAACGGAATATTGTGGAGATGGTGAAAAGTGAGAGTTGACTAGGTTGCCAAGCGACAAAAACTGCACATGGCGCATCAAATTAAAAAAACTAACCCAAAAAATTATTTGTGACTGGCACTTCAACCGCAAGTCCCATCAGCATGTGGAAATGCTCCTCAACTTTTCATTATTTACTTTGATATATTGTCGACATTCGGCCATCATTGTAATATAATAGAGACACATACCTGTATACAGCTGTTGGGCAGTGTATATGGGACAGGTGTTCCCCCCGGCCCCACACTTACCCCATAGACCTAAATCAGCACGAATCAGCCAAGTCAGCCAATGACAGTCATCCCTCGCTGTTAGTGACTGTGAATTGAGACAAAACATTAAATATGATCTTTCAACTTTCCGAGGCGCTAAACCTCAGCTTCTGGAGAACGGAGGCCAAAAGACGCTGAAAGGGGCCATAGCGCGTAGCTTTCCATTGTTTACCTTAAGCATATACAGGTATATGATTGGATATTACGTTTGGCACAATGGTAATTCAATTTCTTAGGAAATATGAGGTATTTCTTTGGCCACTTTTCTTACTAAAACCATGCCTCTCGCTATGTGGCTGCCACACCCCTTTTATGACATCATCCTAAAGCTGGTTGCAGGGCGCACCACCCACGAAACAGGAAATGAACTGTTGTTATAAGACTAGTGCTGTTTTCCATTAGTCCCAAACAGCCCCACTCCACACATCACACAAGTTCACTTTTTTCTAAGTCAACGGCTTGTCGTCGTCACTCTGCAGTGTCTAAGGCCATTTGGCGGCTGCTCAAAGCCAGTATCCACGAGGCGGGAGCCACAACCGTCGGGCTGGGGCACCAGCAACACTGCTCTGGCGGCTGGAGACCTCTCATTCAAGTGAATGGGACCCAGTGTGTGAATGAAGCCTCTTCTCCCCAACCGCGGTGCAAAAATAAAAGTGTTTAACTGAGAAAGTGGGCGTGTGTTTCGTCTACAGGGGGTGGCTCCTCTGTGTGAATTAGAAAAGTGAGGACCCAATCATTTTCTTGAATTAGGCAGAGCTATTGCTGAGAGAGGAAGAAAGAGCAGGAAGGCTCAAAGATGGGTGAATGGAGGGAAAAATCATTTTGCAGGTGTTTTTGTTGTGGAATTGGCATTTTAACATGGCTTAAAGCTAAAAAAAAAAAAAAAAAAAAGATTTAGCATGAATGGTCCATTTCATGCTTTGTTCAGACTGAATGTGAAATACCACGACATGACACCTTTCTCAAGTGTGTTTCTTTCTCTGGCAGGGAAAAAAAAAAGGAATTTGAACATCACTCGTCAATCTGGTGACCTTTGGTTGTATTAGTTGTTAAATACTATCTTGGTTGACAGTCCAACAGTCCACTTGTAAGTTTCCAAGTTCTTTGCCCCTAATTCAGGAAGCTTGCTTGTCTTCCTGGCCGGTAAAGGAAGCTGACCATGTTGTATATACCTCAGCAATGATATTGTCTCACATTGTTTTTATTTCACCGTGCTATGTGACACATTATGAAATGTCAAATGTAATTTTGTGGGTGTCATGGGTTGACCTTTTGGATGTATTCAAATTTTGCTTTTTGGAACCATGACTGCAGATCATGTAGGGAACAATGATTTCTCAGGTACGGAAACAGTAATGAGCACGAGTGTGTGTGCGCGCCAATGACAATGCCAATGCCCGCAGGTGCGCATTTGCACCTAAGTACACGCTTGGGCACATGGACTCGACTGTGTTATGCATTATGCGCTACCAAAGATACAACGTGATTAAGCTTTCTGATTGCTGGTTGCCAAATATTTGTTAAGGCAGTTATTGCACTGCATTATGGAATTTGGAGTTTATATGCTGTCAGCTCTTCACGTCACACCTTTAAAACAAGATAAGGAAATGGAGGAGGCACTTCTCAGAATGTTTTGCAGTTATCTATCTATCCATCCATTATCCAAACTGCTTATCTTCAGAAAGGTCGCAGGCCTGCAGGAGGCTATCCAAGCTGTCTGAACTGGTTGCCAGCCAATTGCAGGATATTCTTATTTTCAATCGGGAAAAAATGGAAAGGAAAAATAAACCACTATATATTGACTTTTCAGTCATATCGCCCAGCCCTATATTGCACCCTATTTTAATCGACTGATGCTTGTGCACTCGACATAAAAATGGGCGTAACTTCATTTTCATGTTCGCCCAAGTCTCGTTTGGCGTGTTTGGGGCTATGTTGAGTCTGTCTGAAAATTCTGGACACTGACTCACCCGAAAATTTGGCAACAGAAAATAATCTGCACTCAGCGTAAAAACGGGTGCATCATCAGTTTTGTTCCAGAGCAATGTTCCATTTAAACGTGTTTGTGAATTTGGTGGACATGCTGAACCTCACTGGGCGTTTCTACCTCGCCCCCCAGTGCATCTTCAAATTTGGTTACAAAAAGTAGACTAGATTTAAAACTTGCAAAAAGCAGGTGGTGTAATGCGATTTGGGTGTATTTCATCGAGGCGCAGGCAGACTAATTTGGTACTCCGTGGACATGCATGGGATTGGAAGTGCAAATATAACACTAGCATGGGACAATCCCTCGGAATGAATGTTGACATCAATTCTTTGAATGGATTATAATCATTGCCATCGAAAAAATATTTTAACAGTGCACCCGTCACTGTCTCACACACAGATGCAAAGGGTCAAGGTGGTGTCCAACTACTCATGTCACAGGGATGGTTGACTACATCATCTACAAGGGGAGAGTTTTCATTTTAACCACCAATGTCATGCACGGACTCCAGCAACTCTATTTCTTTTTCTGTAATGTCAATGGCGCTAAGACTGGCTGGGAAAACACTACTTCCACCCCACAATGGGACACAAAAGTTACACCCATTTTGACCTTGGCAAAGTTTAGCAAAATACCAAAACAAAGAAAATTCCACCCGCAAGCACAGTTAAACTGCACTAGACATGCGCCCAGCATAAAAATAGAGCCCACAAATTTAAATGCTAACTTGGAACCAGTTTCACAGAGTCATGTCATGTCACCTGCCAAAAATCATTTTAACTGTGCACGTCCTTGGGTCTTGATTATCTGATTGCAGTTTTACAGTTTTGTGGATTTTCTATCCCAAGTTTTAAATTCAATGTTGCACAGCATATGGGCAGATACATCCAATTCACACACACACTCAGGGCGAGTTGAACCAAAGACAACATGGCTTTTATGCAGTCCCCCAAATTAATGGAGTGATCGATTTTTGTTCTATCACCGTTAGTTTGTGTTCCACTAACATTTACAATTCCTTCACTTAAACTACATGTTGTTGCTGCTTCCCTCTTTTAAATATGGCAGTCTTGACCACTTTGACACCAGGTGCAAATAGTGCACACAATTGGTAAGAGTGAGTGAACATGCAATTTAGCACCTGCTCGGGCCCTTACCGAAAGATCAAGTAGATCAGACGCAACAACTGAACATGCTATTTAGCATCCGCTGTTTGTGATCCCAGTGAATCAGGCCTCTCTCCCTCTGGGAGTCCAAATGAAAAAAAATGCACTTTCTTCACCTGCCAAATTTTCATTTGTAAATGACTTTCCCCAAGACCAAAAGTTTTCCTCTGAGCAGAATAAAAGCAGAAATGCGGAGCCACCAGCACATGATCAGTCGTCCATGTCGTCACTGATGAATGCAATAAACACAAGCCTGGCATATCCACTCGTACCAGAGCAAAGGGTGAAATAGGATCTGCCGGGTGATCTGCAGTAAGATGATTTCTCTGAGATCAGCCTCGTCTCCACTTTTTTCACCAGGCTCTTTCCTTCCCTCTGAGCGCATTTGCTGACCAACAGAAAGGCAAGATGAATGCTTCCATTTCAGATGCCGAGCCCCCCCCCCCCAACCCCCTTCTCTCATCTTCCTCAAGCTTGAATTCACATTAAACTTTATAATAGCATTCGACCCTGCGAGGCACTATTCTCATTCAGGTGGGCCATGTTATATGAATGAGATTTGGTAAAATGCCAATATTTATGCACATACATTCACATTCCCATCACGGCAACCGCTTCGGATCTAAGGGAAGAGAGCAGCTGTCATTTCAAATATCAAATTACACAGAAGAATACGCAAACCGGGAGGGGGTGTGACAAAATATTGATATTGCCACGTAGGCTGTACGGTGTATGCCAAGATCACGAATCGATACTGAACAACTTTATGTCGTTGTATAACTTTTGAATGCGTCTCACGTATCTTAATTAAACCACCAATTAAAACAGATTTCATGATGTTGTTTTTTTAAACATGTGAGTGAAGTGTTCCAAAGGCATCAAGGATGGAGCATCTTATTGCTTCGTGTAAATAAACAGGCAATGCAGACGCCTTTGGAGAATTAATCTTAAGGGTCTATGTTCTCAGTTGAGACACGCACCATTTTGTTTCTAATCAAATAATCTCTAAGACATTGATTTTAAGAGTAATGTTGCAAGATTCATTTTAATTTATATTTGTGTTTTGGGATCATAAGTTTGAGATATAACTTTACTAAAGGAAACAATGGGGGTGGGGCGCATCAATTACTTTTTTTCCGTCGCCAAATATTAAGTTTTGACCATATCACTGTTTGCCCAGACTATGTGAATAAGCTGAAAAGAAAAAGTACTTTATTTTCAGTTGCACATGATCAAAATGTGTTAAACTAATCATCTATTTATTTTTGAGGAAAGCACAGGATAGGTTGCATGGGCTTTAAACATTTTGTGCAACCGATGTACATGTTTGAATGAAGTGAATCCAAAGGATCTTTTTTTCAGTGTAGAAATGTAGGGAAAGTCGGGTTTATTCTTTTATTGAAAATAACACATTTATTGAATCTTTGTAATGTCCACTGCATATCTACATACTTTCCTTTTTCATTTTCATAGACTTCATGGCGGATCAGAAGTTGCTCCACCATTTCCGGCCTGACAAATAAGTGTGTGTGTGTGTGTACACACATAGTAATGAGCTCTCTGCTGCAGGACAGTCCAGCCAGCTGCCCACCTACACTGACACTCGCAGGCAAGGTGCTATGAAGGAACTCGGCTGCAGGCACTTCACATCCTCTGGTGGTCTGGAGAGAGACGAGCGGCATCTCTGAAGGACACTTTCCCTCCTCCCCTGTGCTCTAATTCAATCTCTCTGACAGGATAGCCGTGTCCCAGTGTCTGCTCACCACATAATCTTTGTGTAATTGAGTTCCCAATCAGTCACCCATCAATAATGCATCTGGTTGAGAATCTGGCCCCAAGAATCGCATTGCTTCAGACCTGCTGCCAATAGGAAGGTGGCTCTGCTCCAACAGAGCAGAACCATCTACCGGAGATGGAAATCTCACAGACCTTTCTGCCCACTGTCGCCCGCTCCAAATAGCAGCAGCTATAGACATATGATGGTGGCATTATGAAACACAGCAGTTTTGCTCGAGACACAGAGTGATTCTCAAATTGATTGATGCAAAGCCCGAAGGTGCATCCATGCTCTGCTCTCACCAGCGACTCGGCGCATAATGGAAAAGTTTCAAGTGAAATGTCAAGAGACATCACAGAGTTACTGAAGCGCCTTCATAAAGCGTCGCGGTTGTGTAAAGATCTTTTGAAAGGGCCAATGTAAATAGGGACGCCCACACGCAGCTCACTTTTCACTTGCCGGCGCATGCCAACACATCAATTAGTGACCAGACCACAGCCCTCCAAGGTTAAACTGTACAGCTGTCTGAATGATTTTCAATTATACAGCCAGCAAGACCGCCCCCCCCCCCCGCACCCCCCTGCGACAGCCTGCCCGCTCTTTCCTCCCTCCCTACTCACACAGAGTCATTTACAATACTAAACACCTCCCACAGATCAGCACATTCCCTCGCTGCCCTGCACAGTGTTATCTCCATTTTAACACGTTATGCATCAACTGCCCCGGAAAAGCTCTGTCCAGAAATAATACACAGAGGACATTAAACATTTGATGTATATATTGCGTTAGCTAACCATTCTTTATATGCAATCACATATTGTTCGCCATCCTCTGAAGCTCTCAGCTTCCAGGTATGCTTCTTGAGAATCAGCTGGCGCCCCGTCCCTTTGCTTTGGGGTCTGCAAGATGAATGGCTCATTTAAGTTCTCATTACAGCGGCACATTACTCGTCCAGCAAGCAAGTACTGCACACCCCCCAGAAAATAAATCACAACATGAAAATTTTACTCCACAGAAACATCTATACATAATCTGTTTGATCGTAAAGATGATGATAAAGGCTTTAATGCAGCGAGTAAAAAAATTCTCGAATAGCTCAGTTTTAGCACAGTCATGGATGTGCAGTGAGAGGAGAATCTCAGGTGTCAATGTCTGAGGATGCATGGCATTCTGAGGTCTGAGCTCATTGTTGTGGTTGGCTTCGTCGGCCCCCAAAATGCCAATTTTAGAAAAGTAATTCTGTGTGTTGGGACAAGAAAATAACAAATTGCGAGATGGAGTTGACACCACAAAATAATACTATTCCCAGCTGGAGGTTAATTCAATCCACTTTAAGGCCGCCGTCAGGCTCAGGTCTGCAGTGTGACATTGCGAGGGAGAGGTAATTACATTTCAGTCCAGTCAGGCGACTCAGCGTCTGTTCAGAGGTTGCAGTCCATGGCCTCCTCCTATAGACCACTGCCAACAACAACGCTCTGCACAAACTACTGACTACCCCACTGCACATATCAGGCCACAACAGCAGATGGTCATGTTTGACCTGTTATGGATCTCAAGATCATCTTCAAAATTGCAAAATTGTGAGACGTCAGTTGCAAATTCCTCTTAAACTGGCAAGGGAAGGAGCACAACCTTTGTAAAGGAGACAATTTGCGAGTGGTCGGACCTCAAAGCAAATATATATAGCGTTGTCACAGTTCGAAAACGAACTGAAAATCATTCGGATCCCACAAACATAGACACCAAACAAAAACTCCATAACAAAAATATTTATTCACAAAAAGTGCATCGGCAAAGTATGAACAGAAATCGCTGGTCAACAATAACCAGGAAAAACAAAACATTAACAAAAAGTGCTTGCAAAAGGCAAGGAAACAGCCAACCCGATAATACCAAACAAAATGACAAGAGTCCAATTTACTTGACAAAAGAAGAGCAAGATAAAATGACTAAACAAAGACTATACTTGCAAAAACGGGGAGCTAAGAGAACAAGAACAAATATGACAAGAGCGAGAGGTCTAGAAAACAAACACTTGCGCAAGAGCAGCAACAAGGTCCAATAATCTGACCAGCTGCAGGCAGCTTGTCAGTCCTTAAATACATGGCAAATAATCATGGGCAGCAAGTGTGCATCCTGAAGGAAAGGCCCTCATCTGCCACCTGCTTGAGACACAAGAACAGGATCATGACAAGCATCTTAATATGTAGTCATATAACGGCGAACAAATGCTTTATTATTGTATTTTTTTAAATATCTGTACTTTACTTCATAATTTATGTCACTGATAACATTGACATTTACTCTACTAAATGTCCTCAATCAGGGTTAGGGAATTCCGGTTCGTCGAGAGCCATATATCATTCCTGTTTTAGATCTCTCCCTACTCCAATTCACCTGATTCTATTGATCATCATCATTTAAGGCTTCTACGGAGCTTACTGATGAGCTGATTGTGTGAATCAGGTGTGATGTAGTAGAGCACATATGTCAAAGTGCCGGCCCGCGGGCCAAATCCGGCCCGCGAGAATGTTTTCAGTGGCCCCTGGGATGATATTGATTTATTATTAGAACCGGCCCGCGGACCGCAGCAAGCCGAGAGCCCGCAGATCTTTTACATGCACCAAAACTACATTTCCCACAATGCAACGGTGACGCGCCAAGCAGTCGGCCGCTTTATTTAAATATTTATTCGTCTAGCAGTCGTTCCCATAACAGTGACATTAGCTCTCAGATACCCATCAAAAATGGCAAAACGGAAGGTGGACACTGAGAACCGGGGGTTTCAAACAAGGTGAGAGTCGAAGAACATGTTCATGGACGTAGCTGGAAAACCTGTGTGTCTTCTGTGTGGAGAAAGTGTGGCGCGATTGAAATAGTGTAATCTGAGACGACATCATGAAACGAAACACGC
>NW_017805038.1:145626-161658 GCF_001891065.2 Hippocampus comes
TTATAATATACTGTGCAATCACATACTAAGAGTTTTTACTCAGTTCAAGTTTAAAAATTAAAGTATAATATTTGCTTTCGCTGCTTGTTACTTCTTGAAGAAAGTGTTGTTTTTGGTTTATACATTTTTGCACTTTATTTTATTGTATTTCAATCCAATTATGTTTTAAAAATATTTTATTCGAGTAAATGATCGAAAATTACTGCACTATTATTTGTTTTTCTTTTAAGTAAATTTAGCCTACTTTTGCTAAAAGAGAAAATATGGACTAGTGATAGTGCCTTGAATAATATCGGCTTCTTTCATTCATGTTATGGGGATTTTTATACAAAGGAAATTTTTTTGTGCCTGTTGAAAATTAAAGTTTACTGACATAGCCATAAAAAAATGTTGCTTTATTTATCTGACCGTATTGGAATGTATTTGTTAGGTTTTCGGTCAATTAAATTTGGTTCAATAAACAATATGTGGTTATTTTTAAAATTTTCAATGAACATTCGATCAGTCCGGCCCTCGGCTTGCAGCAAAAATTTTTATCTGGCCCTCCGTCCATTTGACTTTGACACCCCTGTAGTAGAGAGACTCGTGGGAGGTTCACCGCTGGTCCATGCTTTCTCTCTTTGTGTTTCACAGGATTCTTAAATGTCTTTCCTAACTGGTAGATGCCCATTACTTTATAACTCATCAGTTCTTGAATTTTTGGGGGGATCGTGCAGCTTTTTGAGAAACTTCATTTCATAGTTAGACATGTTCTATTTATTTGATTTCCTGATTGAACAGGGATGGAAGTAATCAGGCTTCAGTGTGGTCAGTGAAAATGAACTGGAAACGAAATTAACCACAGTAAATTCATGATTGAACAAATAATTACTTTTGTTTAGTCTACAATCACATGGGGCACGGTAGTGTTCATATACTGTACATGAACACACACGCGCACACACGCACACACGCACGCACGCACACACACACACACACACACACACACGCACACGCACAGGCGCACACACACACACACACACACACGCACAAACACACACGCACACACACACACACACACACACGCACACACACACACACACACACACGCACACACACACACACACACACACGCACACACACACACACACACACACGCACACACACACACACACACACACGCACACACACACACACACACACACGCACACACACACACACACACACACGCACACACACACACACACACACACGCACACACACACACACACACACACGCACACACACACACACACACACACGCACACACACACACACACACACACGCACACACACACACACACACACACACACACACAAACTTCACACAAAGCACAGGTTTCTACTGCCGCTATTTAAAGTGAACCTTCGGCGGCCCATTTTGAGGTATTGATGGGGAAACGGGGCAATATTGTAAAGTTTAATAAAGAACTGGTGTTCCCATTTTTGTGTCTCATCTTGGATTTGCCATAACAATCCCCCTGGTTAATTTTGATGCAAGGTGCCATGTTAGGAACGGAAGTGACGTCAAGGCAATGACTGGGCTGTCACTTGCACCCACCACTTGCTATTGAGTGATATGCCAGATCCTTTTCCTATGCATCTGACACTGGCTGGTCTTATTTTTTTCTTGCTGTGGATGTGACATCCAGACTCCGATATATATTGACCTAAATCGAAAAGGATGCAATCTGACCAGTGTCACAGACAGGCCTCCGCCTTTGCATGCAGTATCTGAGTGTTTATTATGCGCTGAGCACCGGCCTCGTCTGATACAGTCAGCAAAGCGGGCGTCTCTCAGTGACAATTGACGGCTCTGCCATCGGGATTGACGGAATGCCCACCTCTAGACAATGATGAGACAGACTCAGAATCTGACCAAGAAAATGCCTTGTTGAAATGGAGAGATGGTCGGGCCAAGACGGCTTTCAACACCGCCACAACAAGGCTTCATTTCTTGCATTAAAAAAACAAATACAATAAAAAACGAATGACATATCCGTTTTTTCAGGATATGCTAACTCATTCACAATTGTTTCCTGTTTCAATATCATCTCTTACTTTCTCAACTCAAACTCATAACTACATGATCTTTCATGTTTGACCAGCTATAGGTGAGCTAAATTGGAAAGATAACCCTGCTTTCCTTTCAGGATCAAATATCAGACAATGTCACAAGACAATACAAATGTGGTGTCGTAATAGGTCGGAACAATTATGGAAAATAAATGTACTTGTGATTTTTTTTTTCCGTCACAATTGCAATTGCTAAACTCTTCACATTAATAAGAACACCTTTCACTAAAATGGCAAAACATTGTAGTTCTCGCGCAAACGCAAATAAGTTTTGCTTCACTCGTCAAATTAAAATTTGTATTTTTGTATCATAAAATTAACACAAAGCATCACATTAGTAAGCACACAATGTGCCAATTACACACTGTTGGGAAGAATGAAAAACATATCTGGCTTTTGCTTTCTCAGTGCACAAGGTGGGCTATTTCAGTTTGTTGTCATACTTTTGTTTGTAAACACACAGTCATCCACATTTCACATAGTTTTATTCAAGGTGTTTACAGTACTTGCTTTAAAAATCAAAACAAATACAAAACTATTTTTTCCATGTCAAAACGCCCGCAAGGATTTCACTGGGATAGAGAGATTAAAAAAGCCATGTCATCCCTCTGGTTTATTCCATGGTTGATTACATGGTCCACTATTGTAGCTTTGATATCATCGGGGAATTTATTCCTTATTTTTCTTCCTCTTTAACCTTCTTGTCCTCCTCCTTCTCTCCCTTTTGCTTCTTCACCTCCATGTCCTGCTCCTTGGCCACTTCAAATTCGCAGTCTTCCCGCACCCTCCATTGTACTCCACAGAGACACTGCACTTCTTCATCATTCAAATTAGCATATACAGCAGATTGATAAAGAAATAAAACATGAATGAATGTGTAAAAATTAAAGCTTCCCGATCGCCAGCCAGTAATATTGCACGTGATAATTTGTAGGAAAAGTACGATTATAACAGTTTAATTTAAATAACAAAAAAAAAAAAACAGCTGCAGGCATTACAATCCAGTGGCGTCTCATCGATTACATAAGTTTTTATTCTGTGTTTGGTTTCATTAATGAAACATGTGGCTAAATTTAACCTCTTAATATTTGACCGCTTGGTAATTTTGTATGGCGCAAAATCATTTGGCTGGAGGATGCAACCATGCAACCATCTGGGTTTTGCTTTTTTTGAGGCTAATAGTGGATGAAAAAAAAAATCTTTCGTCCACTAAGACCCCTCACTCCCCAAAGTGAGTGACGAGACAATCTTACAGCATGTAATTGGGCGCAGTTTGAACCAGTCCAGTCCAAGCAAAACAAAAAGCAGAAAAGTGCAACGATTAAACCTGAGACCCAATTAAATAACATACAGCCAAAGGAAATGAGCTCACAAACACCATTGAGACCGTGATGCATTGACGTCAGCCATGACCAAAAAACTTGGTGAATCAGCCGCTGGGTCCATGCGATGCACTGACAATGCCACCAGAGCCTACATCGGAGTTCAACCTCAAAGAGCCCTGCCTTAGTGAAGTGGAGGAAGTGGTGCGGAGAGCACGGTCAAGCTCAGCACCAGGTCCAAGCGGAGTGCCGTATAAGGTATATAAGAACTGCCCAAAGCTACGACATCGGCTTTGGAGGGCTCTGAAGGTGATCTGGAGGAGAGGTAAGATCGCCCAGTCATGGAGGTATGCTGACGGAGTGTACATACCAAAGGACGAGAAGTCTGAGAACATCGACCAGTATCGTGTCATCTCCTTGCTCAGTGTGGAGAGCAAAATCTTCTTCAGCATCGTAGCCAAGAGACTCTCCAACTTCCTGTTGAGCAATAAGTACATCGACACGTCAGTGCAGAAGGGAGGAATACCGGGAGTTCCTGGTTGCCTGGAACACACAGGCGTGGTAACCCAACTCATCAGGGAGGCGAGAGAAGGCAGAGGGGATCTGGCGGTGCTATGGCTGGATCTCACTAACGCCTATGGCTCGATACCCCACAAGCTGGTAGGAGTGGCACTGGAGAGACACCATGTTCCCCAGAAGGTGAAACACCTCATTCTGGACTACTACAGCAAGTTCAGCTTGAGAGTCTCCTCTGGCGAGATGACATCTGACTGGCACCAGCTGGAAGTTGGCATAATCACTGGGTGCACAATCTCAGTAAGCCTCTTTGCGCTGGCAATGAATATGCTGGTCAAGGCAGCTGAACCAGAATGCAGAGGTCCCCTCAGCAAGTCTGGAGTGAGGCAACCTCCCATCAGAGCCTTCATGGATGACCTCACGGTGACAACAACAGCTGTACCAGGAGCCAGGTGGATCCTCCAGGGGTTGGAGCGCGTCATGGCGTGGGCACGCATGAGCTTCAAACCGGCAAAGTCCCGGTCCTTGGTTCTGAAGAAGGGGAAGGTCACAGACAGATTCCGCTTCAGCCTGGGAGTACATCAGATCCCATCAGTCACTGAGAAGCCAGTGAAGAGCCTTGGAAAGGTCTTCAACTGCAGTCTGAAGGATGCAGATTCCATCAAGGCAACCAGTGCTGACCTGGAGGGCTGGTTAAGGACAGTGGACAAGTCTGGGCTCCCTGGAAGATTCAAGGCCTGGGTCTACCAGCATGGGATCCTCCCAAGAATTCTCTGGCCTCTCCTCATCTATGAGGTCCCCATGACTGTGGTGGAAGGTTTTGAGCAGAAGGTGAGCAGCTATCTGCGAAGATGGCTGGGATTACCACGCAGCCTAAGTAGCATTGGGCTGTATGGGAACACCAACAAGCTCAGGCTCCCTTTCAGTTCAGTCAGAGAGGAGTTCATTGTGGCACGGGCACGGGAACACCTGCAGTACTCTGGATCCAGAGATGCCAAAGTGTCCGGGGCAGGGATCGTTGTGAGGACAGGGAGAAAGTGGAAGGCAGCCGATGAGGTCCAGCAAGCAGAGTCACGACTGAAGCACAGGGCCATCCTGGGAACAGTGGCGCAAGGCAGAGCCGGACTGGGGAGACAACCAGCAACCCGTTTTGACCGTGCCAGCGGAAGAGAGAGGCAGAGGTTGGTGCAGGAGGAGGTGCGAGCTTCAGTCGAGGAGGAGAGAACCAGCAGAGCAGTGGCCATGCGGCAGCAGGGCGCCTGGATGAAGTGGGAGCAGGCGATGGAGCGGAGCGTCACCTGGAAGGACATCTGGCGGTGGAATCCCCAGAGGATCAAGTTCTTGATCCAGGGGGTTTACGATGTCCTCCCAAGCCCATCCAACCTGTGCACATGGGGCAAAATAGAAACACCTGCCTGCCCCCTGTGTTCCAAAACAGGGACACTGGAACACATCCTGAGCAACTGCTCCAAGGCGCTGGGTGAGGGCCGGTATCGATGGAGGCATGACCAGGTCCTCAAATCCATCGCTGAAGCAATCAGCAAGGGGATAGAGGGAAGCCGATACACCCAAGCCACAGCTAAGGCCATCCGCTTTGTCAGGGAAGGACAAAGGCCGGAGAAAACACCAAGAAACTGCTCTGCCGGTTTGCTCTCCACTGCCCGAGACTGGGTGATGACAGTTGACCTGGAAAGACAACTGAAGATTCCACCACACATCACCCAGTCAAGATTGAGACCCGATATCATCTTGGTCTCAGAGGCAACAAGGCAACTCTTCTTGCTGGAGCTGACGGTCCCCTGGGAGGAGAGGATGGAGGAGGCCCATGAAAGAAAGAGGGAGAAGTACCAGGAGCTGGTGGAGGACTGTCGGAGGAACGGGTGGAAGACCAAGTGTATGCCAGTGGAGGTGGGCAGTCGGGGGTTTGCCAGCCACTCCCTGAGCAAAGCCTACAGCACACTAGGCATAACGGGTGCCAACCGTAGAAGGGCCATAGGCAACAACGTGGAGGCAGCAGAAAAAGCCTCCAGATGGCTCTGGTTGAAAAGGGGAGAGCAGTGGTTGTAGTGGGTGTAGCATGCCACTTGGACACAGGCCGAGGCTTGATCACCTCGGCCGGGTCGCCTGGATGAGGGTGTCTGTTGCAAGACCCGAAACACCCAGTGAGTCCAGGATACAACACTGATGATGTGTCCAAGCTTGTGCATCAGCAGATGTATTGTTAACAATCAATATTTGCAAAATAAAGTGAAAGGCAGGAAAAGGAGACTTTATGATTGTCCGCAATGTGTTGAACTTGAGTGGCGAGACTGCAACCATTTGTTCCTCTGTGGTGATGAAGGTCACAGAGCTGTAGGTTGTTCAAAGAAGCAAATGGTTCAATCGAGAGCTGGTCACCCAGTGATCGGAGCTGTAAGAGCCTCAAATTAAGTCAGTAACAGCTACACAAAATGAAGTAAACTGCTGAATCAGCCCACCTCTGAGTCACAATATGCTAGACATGGGATGGTTGCGAAGCTAGAAAGAAAGACCACATAACAATGCAATTTGGCAGTAACTGCATTGCTTGACACAGGGGCACAAGTCAATATGATAAGCCATGCTTGAAAAAATAGGTAATTGCTTGACTTTAGCCTGTGTTCGCTATCTGAAAATTTTGAGGAACTGGATGAACCTAAGGCGTTTGCTTTCATTGAAGAGCCAATCTCATTTGAAGGTTGGCTGCCCATAAATAAAAATGTTCCAGAAAACAATAACTCCAGTCTTTCCGTGAATGTTTCTATCCTGGTCGGTAGTTTGCCTATGGAAGGACCACTCATTGGATTCAATGTGGAAGAGCAGCCAATTGAATGGTTCCAGTCCCGATAGAATTGCTTTGCAATGCAATTGTGATCCTGATCAAAAAGCAGACGTGATTGTAAACTTCATTCAGGCCAGCAGGGGATAATAATGGCACAAGAACGCTTGACAACAAGTATGAAGGAATTGATCATCCCATCTAGTGAAGTTGTGTGGGTTAAGTGACAGGTTCCACTAAACATGAACACTTTTGACTGTTTGGTGTTGTAAAATGAAGGCACTCAGAAATTAGAGCAATTGGTTTTGGGAGCACGCTTGTGTAAGAAACAGAATGCTACTAAACCGTACGTCACCGCTGCAGTCGACACCTGTAAACACGATCTCACCCTACCATGTAAAACAACCCTGGGCACCTTGCAGCTAGAGGTAAGATCTTAAGCCCAAGCCCGAGCCCAACCCGACCCGAAATTCAGGTCGAGTCGGGCCTAAAATGTCAATCATTGCTTTGGGTCGGGTTGGGCCGGGCTGGGCTTCTCTCTCGCTGACTTTTTTAAAATAAATATATGTTTATAAAAATACTGTGGGATAAACTGAACTAAAAATTGCAGGCCATGACTTTTTCATAAAGAAAAGTGTTCAAACTTGTTTGTAGATGTCTGGATGAGTGTGTAATGCCCTGTCAGTGTCAGAGTTAGTAGCGTGGGCCATGATGTGAAAGAAACACCGTGATTAAACACACAACTCACTGTGATGTTGAGGTACCAACATTACAGTGCGCTGAGGCGTTTCGAGGCCATGAATAGTTTTGGCCACGAGAGACCGTGGTTCGCAAAAAAAAAAAAAACAGAAGTCGCCTCATCACAACATGTACTGTACTAAACTCTTGCAATGACAATTCAAAGAACTCCTTCCTGTCTCTGTCTATTATCCACCCGTCATTGTTCTTCTTTGTCTCTCTGCTTCTCTCTTTTAAAGTGCCGTGCTGGATTCTTACGGACGTACTGCTGCTGTGGTTAATGGCCCAATTTTCAACCCGTCAAAATGACGGACGGCCTTAAATTTTTCCCGTCAACTCTTAAAAAAATCCGTCAATGATGGAAAATTGTTGGTTAATGTACCCTCTGCAGAAACAGAAATATAAAAGATGTAAATGTTTATACAGTCTTGTTTAACTTAGATTTCGTTACAAAAGACAGGCCTTAATTTGTTATCATAAATCACCCCTCCTCCCGAGTCCTCACAAATAAAATATGAAATTTTGGGTTTGCTTCGGGCTCGGGCCTGCAAATCAAGTTAATTGGTCGGGCTCAGGCCGGGCCGGGCTTTAATACCCGCGGTCCGGGTCAGGTCGGGCTGGATTTTTTAGGCCCAATCTTACCTCTACTTGCAGCAGACTGAAAGGCTTTTGAATGGTGATTCTCTTGATGGGCCATGTAACAGTCAGTGATGTCAACTCCAAGAGCCACTAAAGTCATCTCCATCTTTGTGGCAGCCTCCAGGTTACCTGGGCCATTTTGAGGACGAACAATTCTCAAGATGTCAAATGAAGAATCCAAGAGATTGGTTGCATCCCAAGTCTACAAATGGTGATAAACCTTAAAAATGACATTCCAGCGCAGAGGCCATATACGTCCATCCCAAAACCGCTTCTGAGAGAGGTTAAGGAGTAAATCCAAGGCCTCCTTGTGAAAGGATGGATTGCTAAATCTAAATCCTCCCATTCAGCCCCCTTTTGTATGCATGAGGAAGAAAGACTATGCCTGTGCATCGATGATCATCTGTTGAACCAGTAATCTGTTCCTGCCAGGCTGCCATTGCCTCAAATACGGGATCAGCTGGATACCTTGGGTGGATATTCTTGGTTCAGTATCCTTGATCAGGGTCATGCCTACCACTAGGGTTTTGTGGCTGAAAGTTGACGCCATCTTACTGCTTTCATCACACCCTGGGGAATCTTTGAATGTGTGAGAATCCCGTTCGGTCAGTCAAACGCATCAGCGGCATTTCAGAGAAGCATGAGAAGATGATGAGCTCTCTGATGAATGAATGCTGCACACCCTACTTGGACAACATCCTTTGCAACTCAGAATCTTTTGAGCATCACATTGAGGTAGGTCGGAGTTATGGTGTGAAGCTTCGAGAAAGGAAAAATGTTCAAGACAGAAGTTCACTATGTAGGACCTTTAGTCTCTGCTGACCAGTGTCCGATTTGATCCAAAAGATCTGGAAGCAGTACTGGCCCTGAAAGCCAAGACACCAGAAACTGTAGGTGACCTGAGAAAGATCCTAGGCTCCCTCAGTTGCTACCGCGATTACATCCAAAGTTTCTCAAAAACAGCTCAGTGACTGTTTGAGTTGCTTCAGGTTAAATCATCAACCCATCAAAAGAAAGTGAGGGCCCGGCAGCTGTCAACCAGGGCGCCTATAGATTAGATGTCAGAACATCAGAAAGGAATTGAAGAACTAATTGACATGTTGACTCACCCCACTATGCTTGCGTACCTCAAACATGACCTCTCATTTGTTCTGCACACTGAAGCATCAGAACAGGAGCCGTCCTCCACCGGGAGCAGGACTGGAAGTTGCGAGTTGTTGGCTACGGATCACAAACCCTAACACTGGCTGAGAAGAATTATCCAAGTTTGAGGTTCTTGGACTAAGGTGGGCAGTGTATGAGAAATTCAGAGACCCCTTTTATGTCCACCACGTCACTCCACCATCACTCAACAAGAGGCTGTAGCTCTTTACCTACTGGACAAAAGTAGTATTTACTGGACAGAGTCAATGAAATCAACCCTGTTTGTATTCATCCCCGGCAACAAACATACGAGACAGGCAGGGCGTGTTTCTGTCAGTCGTCAGCAAAACGGGCACCCAGCGGACTGAGAGGCCCATTTAGGGCCGATTACACAACTGACGAATGAAAACCAACCAATGTCAGTGCTTTGTCCATCAGTTTTTTAAGTTACCCCTCAATTGTCGATCATAAGCAAAACGGGCCTCCGTCAGTGACGGAATGCCCATCTCTTGTTTCCTGAAAGTGACTTTGATACCTCAGAGCGTCACAATTGGTGTTTTAATGTCTGATGAGCTTGGTTTAAATACTGGATGCTCAACTGAATTGCATTCTCAGTCCTCTATTGTTCTCTCTATGTACTTACAATTGTTCTTTTTTTTTCCATTTCCCCCGACACCTCTCGTGGTCGACTTGGCACCAGTCCATGGACTACCGGTCGACCGCAATCGACTGGTTGGGCACCTATGCTCTAAATTGTTCCTACATGTGGGTGTGAGCTTAAATGGTTGTTTGTCAATGTGTTCCCTGTGTTTGACTGGCAACCAGTTCAAAGTGTACCCTTCCTGTTTGTTGGATGCATGGATGTGTGTATGTGTGTGCGTGTGTGTGTGTGTGTGTCAACCCGACCCGAAATTCAGGTCGAGTCGGGCCTAAAATGTCAATCATTGCTTTGGGTCGGGTTGGGCCGGGCTGGGCTTCTCTCTCGCTGACTTTTTTAAAATAAATATATGTTTATAAAAATACTGTGGGATAAACTGAACTAAAAATTGCAGGCCATGACTTTTTCATAAAGAAAAGTGTTCAAACTTGTTTGTAGATGTCTGGATGAGTGTGTAATGCCCTGTCAGTGTCAGAGTTAGTAGCGTGGGCCATGATGTGAAAGAAACACCGTGATTAAACACACAACTCACTGTGATGTTGAGGTACCAACATTACAGTGCGCTGAGGCGTTTCGAGGCCATGAATAGTTTTGGCCACGAGAGACCGTGGTTCGCAAAAAAAAAAAAAACAGAAGTCGCCTCATCACAACATGTACTGTACTAAACTCTTGCAATGACAATTCAAAGAACTCCTTCCTGTCTCTGTCTATTATCCACCCATCATTGTTCTTCTTTGTCTCTCTGCTTCTCTCTTTTAAAGTGCCGTGCTGGATTCTTACGGACGTACTGCTGCTGTGGTTAATGGCCCAATTTTCAACCCGTCAAAATGACGGACGGCCTTAAATTTTTCCCGTCAACTCTTAAAAAAATCCGTCAATGATGGAAAATTGTTGGTTAATGTACCCTCTGCAGAAACAGAAATATAAAAGATGTAAATGTTTATACAGTCTTGTTTAACTTAGATTTCGTTACAAAAGACAGGCCTTAATTTGTTATCATAAATCACCCCTCCTCCCGAGTCCTCACAAATAAAATATGAAATTTTGGGTTTGCTTCGGGCTCGGGCCTGCAAATCAAGTTAATTGGTCGGGCTCAGGCCGGGCCGGGCTTTAATACCCGCGGTCCGGGTCAGGTCGGGCTGGATTTTTTAGGCCCACACCATTCTTGGGGACAGTCATCAATGCCAGCAAGATGCTCTGCCTTGTAGCGCTCCAGACATTGCTCAAGACTGTCCTCCTCCTCTTCAGAAGAAGACTCAAGTGCAAGCAAAAGAGTTGGTTTCTTTGTCGGAGGCTCAGACGTGACTTGCTTATCTAGCTATACGGGCACCTCCTGAAGCAAGGTGTGGACCATATCCCACACCTCAGCCCTGTCAGGTTTGCTCAGACACTTGAGGTCCTTAAACCTTGAAACAAAATGAAAACCAACTTAAATACAGGTACGGGTGCAGATGAACAAAACAAGATTCATACATATATAAATTCAAATACAAATACAAAACACTGAAACGCAATGCTGAGAATGAGCATTAAGTAAGAATAAAGCATGACAATCTGACCTTGGGTCGAGTGCTGTTGCAACTTTCAGCCATGTTATGTTCATCTTCTCCTTGCGACTCTCCATGTCTGCTAAGAAGGCTCCTTTAAACTTGATCATGTAGGCTGGATCGTCCTCTCTGACGTCCATTACTCGCGACACATGACACAATGCTGGCAGCACCATCGAACAAGACACAGACTTCTCTCCCCCAAGAAGTTCAGACACATACCTGAAATAATATAGATAAGCACTTTAGTGGGGAACTGCTGATGCCTACTGCAATTTAACGAGAGTTCACATACCCACAACTCATATCCACACACACAGGTAGATATTTACAACACACAAGTAGACACATACACACACACGACACAAGTAGACATGAACAACAGACAGGTAGACATGCACACACACACCTCATTCATGTGAAAATCTGAAAACAGATTTTCACATGACATGGATACACAGTCATTTACCTCAAGTGCTCCAGCATAGCCATGAGCCTCTTCAATTTCTCCATCTCAGTATCTGTTGGCATGGCAACATTGGTTGCGTGACCGGCTAGAGCACCTCTCAGAGGTTCAGCATTCTGCAGAACGCACTTTATCATTTCCAGGGTACTGTTCCATCTGGTTTACACTTCCTGTGCGAGTGACTCTTTCTTCTGATGATGTGCAACTTGTTGCTTCTCGAGGTCCGCTTGGTTTGCTGGACTATGCTTGAAGTGTCCTACAACTTTTCTGCATTTTGTCAATGCGCTGTCAAACGGGCTGTTGGTTAAAGAAACTGTGACTGCTCGGTGCAAAGCTTGAACGATGCACGGGGTGTGCTGAAAGGGAAGCAGCCTGGTCGCTGCAACCATGTTGCGTGCACTATCCGTGGTTAATGAGACAATTTTGTGTTCAATTTCCCACTCTCTAGCTACTCGCACAAAGTGCTTTGCAACAGCGTCAGCGAAGTGCCTCTCTTCTGTCTTTGCAACAGTCAAAGAATGCGACTTAAGTTTCCACTGTTGGTCAAAATAATGGGCTGTGACTCCGAGGTAGTTGTGATTACCAAGGGAAGTCCAGTAATCCCCGGTGAGCGCAACTGCTTGTGTCGTCTCCAACGCTTGGCGTACTTTATCCTTCTCCGCCTCGTACAATTTCTGCACATGGCTTGTAATGGTGGCTCTCGTCGGCATTTCGTAGGAGGAGTCGTTCGATGCAATTCGAATTATTTCCAATTGTAAACATTGTAAACAGCATAGTTCAAAAACCGGACGTGACGTTGTCAAAGCGGAAGATGCGTACACCGAAGCAGGAAGTAGAGCGTTAGATCATTCGTCACCAAGAGGGAAACGTGATGGTAGTCGAGTCTCATCCAGCTAGATCCACATACATCTTATGCCTTTGGTAGCATCGTGGGTATGTACAAGTTTGTATTTTTATCGGTAAACAATTCTGTGACGCTTTATGTTAAAAGAAATGCTGCTCGGCGATGTGCAAAAAAACATGTTAAGATTGATGCTAGCGCTTGCTCATCGCGTTAGCACAACGATGTCTCGTTACTATCGCGGTTGAGGTAATGTTAGCGTATTTAGTTGGTTGTGAACGAAAAGCAATTCATATACGCTGTGAATTCAGTTTGTTTTTTATTGTAACATCTGTGCATGGTTTGAATTGAAGGTAATTTTGCCTCGTATTGTATGTTACAGTTTCACCTTTTTCTCCATCATTAAACCTGTGGACTAAGAATAACGTCTTCAGAGTCGAGGTGTAGAAAATGAGTTTAGCTGACTGTCCAAATCTGGCCGAGACAGTACAATTACTATATTTTATAAATATATCAAATTTATCAGCTTAACTCAGTGATTTGTGTAGTTTTTTTGTACTAATCTTTTGAATTTGTTTTTGAACTCAACAAGCAATTTACTCATTTTCAGGTCCGTTTCGAAATTATTCCACAGATTGACACCTATTACTGATACACTCCTTTGCTTGATGTTTGTTGTTGTTTTGGATTTTTTGTATTGGTTAGTACCCCTTAAATTATAAGAACTTTCTCTAATTTCAAAAAGCTTCTGTTTTGGCAAATAAGGTTATTATGTGCTTTGTACATTAATTGGGCGATTTTGAAGTCAACCAGGTCATTGAATTTCATTGTGTTTTACTTTGATGAATAGTGGATTCGTGGGTTCTGTATATTTAGATCTATTGATTATTCTGATTGCTTTTTTTGTAGTTTTAAAACAGGGAGTGTGTTTGTTTTACAAGCGTTTCCCCATATTTCCACACAGTAGGTCATATATGGAAGTAATAATGAGTTATAATGTGTACAAAGATCTCTTATTTAACACATCCTTAGTTGTGTGGAAGATCCCTATAGTTTTGGATATTTTTCTTTTCACGTTGTCTTTCTGTGGCTTCCAGGATAGTTTAGTATCTATTACTAATCCAAGAAACTTATTTTCATAAACTCGTTCTTTTTCAATTGAGTTTACCTTTATTTTAACTTGGTGTTTGATTGGTCTCGTGCCAAAAACAACTTAGATTTTTTTTCAAATTTAGTGGTAATTTATTCCTGTCGAACCAGTTTTTTAATTTGTTTAATTCTTTTATATCATCAGCAAATAAGACATTTGAATTGTTTTTGAGACACTACAGATATCATTTATATATAAGATGAATAGTTTTGGTCCAAGCACAGACCCCTGAGGAACTCCATGGGTGTCTTTCTCCACTTTTAAAAATTGGAATGACTTTTGCTGTTTTCATTTTTGATGGAAAAATACCAGCTTTAAATGAGAGGTTGCATATGTATGTGAAAGGTTGCACTACAAATTCTATAATCTGTTTTACTATTGTCATATCAATATTAAAGCAATCGGTTGACTTTTTATTTTTAAATGTTTTTACAATATTTAATATTTCATTATGATTCACAGCAGTAAAAAACATACAAGAGTTTTTTCCATGTATTTATCTATTTCAAAAGAATTTATTGGATCAGGAATTTGTTTTGCTAGGTTACGAGCGATATTAACAAAATACTCATTCAATTCATTTGCTATTTCTGCAGTTCTCTTAATAATGGTATTTTCGTCTTTCATAAAGTACTCTGGATAATCTGCTTTTTTAGAGCTATTTCTAATTACATAATTTAATATTTTCCATATTTCTTGAGTGTTGCTTTTATTCTCTAATGAATGAAAATAATCTCTCTTACTAGGTCTTATAATATTTACTAATTTGTTTTTATAGGTCTTATATTTTATTTCAGCATCTTTGGTTCTGAGTTTTAGAAAGGATTTGTCTAAATTGTTTGCGTTTTCTAAAACCTTTTGTTATCCATGACTTGCTTTGGTCTGTATTTTTTGGAGACCTTAATTACTGGGAAATGTTTATCATATAAAGAGGTTCTGGTTGACTGAAATGCGTCAAATGCTATATTTGGATCTTCGTTTGTGTAGACCTCGGACCAATTTTGTTTGTCTAAGTCTAGCTTGAAAGCTGCGATGGAATGTTGGGTTCTGTGTCTTATTTCTGATATGTGAGTTGTTGATTTAGTTTTTCTATCAAAATAATTATAAAAGACTGCAAAGACCGGTAGATGGTCATTTATATCAGTTATAAGAAGTCCACTTTCCATTTTATGGTCAATCTTATTTATAAATATATTATCTATTAATGTGGCCGTATCGACTGTTATTCTACTGGGTTTCAGGATTACTGGGAAAAGACTGTTGCTGTACATAGTATTTATGAAGTCTATTGTATTTTTATGTCCATTTGGGTTTAATAAGTCAATGTTAAAGTCACCACACATTATTCGTGTTTTCTTATCATTGGAATAACTTAGCATATCTTTCAGTTTTTTATTAATGTGTCTAGACAAGATCCTGGTGTCCTATAAATACAGTTCGCGACTGCAAAACACACAGACAACCTTGGTCTTGTCAGTTGAGCCATCTGGCAACTTTTTAAAAGTAAACTGTCCATTCATAAGTGATTTAGTATCCATTTTCGTTATCTCATGCTGCCGCTCAAACTGTGGCTGACCAAACAGATATGTGCGTTTATTTTAGAGCAACGCAACATCCGGTGTCGTGTGGTGCCGCGTTAATCTCGCGAGAAAATTTAATCCGCGAGAAAATTTTTAATCCCGTTAATAATTATTTAAAGTAATGCCAATAAAAACGCGCTAAACTGACAGCTCTAATATACGGTATATATATACGTAGTACTTACATCAGCCGTGTGCTTGGCCATTAAGTGGTACTTCAAACTCGAAGTGCTACGATGATAACTCAGTTCGCGACTGCAAAACACACAGACAACCTTGGTCTTGTCAGTTGAGCCATCTGGCAACTTTTTAAAAGTAAACTGTCCATTCATAAGTGATTTAGTATCCATTTTCGTTATCTCATGCTGCCGCTCAAACTGTGGCTGACCAAACAGATATGCGCGTTTATTTTAGAGCAACGCAACATGTGTCGTGTGGTGCCGTGTTAATCTCGCGAGAAAAAATTTAATCCCGTTAAAATTCATTTAAATTAATGCCAATAAAAACGCGCTAAACTGACAGCTCTAATATATATATATAT
>NW_017805038.1:164002-167428 GCF_001891065.2 Hippocampus comes
ATTTTTATATATATATATATATATATATATATATATATATATGCGTGTATGTATGTATACAGTAAGTGCTGTGTTTTCCATGATTAAATAAAGAAAACAATTGTTGATCGCAGCCAGTGGAGTAATGCACACCTTCATTTAAATCAGAGGGCTGCCCCAGGCCAACTAAATGCTCTGTTGAAACATTATTCTGTATTCTAGTTTTCTTCTGTTATTCTCACTGCCCGGTGTTGAGGCTTGTGGAATTATTCCCATACAGCGCCTCTAAGGCATCGGTGCATGCCGGTTGTTTTATGGTCAGTGTAAACATACCCAGATGAGATATGTGTCACTTGAAAGGTAGTGTACATGGAAATATAATATCAAAAATTGGACTGAGGCATTAAAACGGAATTGGGTACCTGCGGCGTGAGTGCAGCCTTCATGTAACCGAGAACGGAGTTTGCAATGCCTTTGCAGGCTTTGCTGAGGTTCTCAGTTCACATGTGGTCATGTTGTACTTGTCCATTGTATACTATTGATTGTGCTCTGGTGAAACTTGTGACTAAAGCTTAGTCGGGTCCCCGTAGAATAAATCACAGTATTGACCCTGTGCTTATCAATAAAGGTAATGACAAACATCTGGCCCCACCTTTAATGGAATCGACAGTCTTCTTGGCAGCGGCCCCACATTGGCCATGTATAGATTGCCTTGATCTTTCTAGTGGGAACCCTCTCTTAACATGCAAATGAGATGGAATAAATGCAATCACCGTCAAAAGTAGAGCTGACATTGAAGGAGCTGAAAATCCCCTATAAAAAAAAAAAAAATCAAGAAATCCCCTCAAACACAAATAGAAACACCTCTGACTGTCTGCTGACAATCAGTCAGATTTATTCTGGCAAATAGCTCAGACACGGTGCATCTATGTCAATGGAGGAATAAGTGGAAAGATCAAATCAATGGTCAGTTCACAAAGGTCCAGAGGTGCTGAGTTGGACTTTTAGAGTGGCCTGCAGAGGCAGCACTTTGTCCCGTGTCTCCTGCATGGGGGAGTCAACCAGGGTCCTCTCTTGTCCATGGTGCAACCAGAGGTGGGCACGTTTACTCAGTTACATTTACTCAAGTCGTTTTTGGGAGGGGATGAATCATACAATGTCAGGGTCATTTTAATGCAACATATCGTACGTTTTATGTTTTTACTTTGACAAGTTACTCAACGGTTACTCAGCACTTGAATATATTTTTCACAGAATATTTATTTGAGTCATTATTTGGAGGACTACATTTCCTTTCCAACAGTGGAAATGGTTGGCGACAGAGACACTTTTTTTTTTGGTGGTTTCACACTGTTTTCTTTACATTGAAACAATGGCAATGTTCCTATAGGCACTAAGCAGATGGACACCCTGCTGCCCATTTAGGGTGACACTCAACTTAAATGGAAAACGCTCAGCCCAGTCATCATAAATGACACTGAATTGCACCCTATTGACAGTATTGAATTCCTTGTAGGTGGTGCAACAGCAAGCAATTACTGTTTTCTATCACAGACACTTTAGAATAACACCATTTCGTCCCTGATGGGAACATTACAACTGACATCATTGAGTTGTGTGAACAAAACGCTCACGAGAAATATGATTTACTTTTCATTAAAAATCAATTTTGATGAAAAGAAAAAGTGTCTTTTCTGACATTTCAAACTAAAATGAATGTAATCGTCATGGCGGTAAGGCTCATCTTTCTTGGGTTTGTCCAGTGAGAGCCAGTAAAGTTTTATCAGCACCTCATAAAATTCTGTCCCGTCTCTCCAGGTTTTGGGCCTCCACCTCATCTAGTAGATGGGCTGGAGGACAATGAAAGAGTGACCAATAAAGAAGAGGGAAAAACATAAACATTTACAAGAATGAATTTGTGACATGACAGACTTTAGGGCTTGTGTGTAAAATCTGCTCGTTCAAGTCTCGGGGGACATACGTTCATGAAACGGACAAATGGATCTTTGTCAAATGTCATGTCTTCAAATACAGTACATCGTCAAAATGGGGTTCGGGAACAAAAAAGTGGGTTTTGCCGGCATTCTCATCATGAGCTTTGAAATGGCAAAAATGCAGCGTGAATGTGTCTGTTCTGTCTCTGTCCAAGTTTTGTCCCCCTTATTTCATAAAAAGCAGAGCAGCCCGGAACTTTCTAATTCCTCACCAATCCTGTTACTGCTGGGATTTGTTCTGCTGCTTCTATAAAAGATTAGTCCTCCAGGAAAAAGAATGGACTTGATTAGCCAGACAGCAATTTAATGGGATTGTCAGAGGGCCTACAATAAATCAGCTTTTGTGATTAAATGGGATCTCCAGTAAAAGTTGCATATCGCCAAATCAATAACTATTGAATGCTTCTCCCTTTGTTCCAGGCAAAGGTAAAAGGGGAGAAAGAAAAAAAAGAGGAGCAAAAGCCAAAACTTCCGCTGGGGTAATGACCCGTTCTCTGCTTGGGAGCTGCGTCAAGCAGTTTACGTCGTCAGCATGGAGGCCAAAGAGAGAGGAGGGGTGGCGAGGCAGTTAATGGAGAGAATTGTATTCAGGGTTAAGCATTATGGAAAGGTTGGGGAATTGAGTCAAAGAAAGTGTACCTCAGCAGACGCAAAGCCATGATTGCGGTCTACTCGTACACAACCACATTTGACTACTTGCCTCGCGGTCAACCAAAGCAGCGATGGGGCCTTTGTCTCTTAACGGGGAGCAAGACACTACGGACAAACAAACAGCCCACGAACTTGCGCACTAATGGACGAGTGCTCTTGTCAGTTCAAAGACAAGCCGTGATACCTCCGTATATCTGGTATTAAACAGAACCCAGAGCATCAGATTAAACCAAAAATCAATGACCTGTGCGTATATTTCTGGTCTTAACAGGCATGTGATTCGGGCTGTGTTGGTTAAAAGATTTATTGACGTTGTGGGCCTTGTTGTGCTTATAGAGCAATCCCCTGCCCTGAACAAAGTAGGATATTCATTATGGGCTAACAAATGCTCATATAGCAAAAAAAAAGGAAGCCAGCCTTGCATGAAAATGTTGACTCTGCTCCAAGTCTGTTGAGCAGCTGTACCTTTGTGGCCCTGCTCTCCACCGCCCACCCCCTTCGACATCACAGGACATCAGCTTTTAGGGTTGGAAGGGCGCTCCAGGTCCGACTGGCCTGCTCTACATTCCTGCAACTTTGATAATAGAGAGGGCGTGGATGGGAGGGGGATCCCTGTGTCTCTCCGTCAGCACTGTTTCTTCTCTTCCCTACCTCAAACTCAAAAAAGACCCCCTCCACACACACACACACACACACACACACACACACACACACACACACATTGCACGCACACTCCCCTCGCCGCCCCTGTACAAGAAAGTGTAAAGTGCCTCCTTTGATCACTCCCACCCTCTCTCTTTCT
>NW_017805038.1:167807-172091 GCF_001891065.2 Hippocampus comes
CACACACACACACACACACACACACACACACACACGCACACACACACACACACACACACACACACACACACACACACATTGCACGCACACTCCCCTCGCCGCCCTCCGACGAAGAGAAATTCCCCAGCTCTGGAAAATGTTTCATTTCTCCACAGGCCACGTCTCTAATAGCTTCATGGCGGTCCAATGGGGAAAACATTACAGCGTTGCACAGACAGGCAAGATGGATATTCACATTGGGGTGACAATGTTGCGACGTTGTTTGCGGAAGGTGTAGGCTCAGTGTTGACTTGCATTCAGCCGGTTTGGCTGAATGAGGAATTGACAGGACCGCGGCTATAACCACACGGACGCCACACAAGTGGACGGCAGCCTTGGATTTTGTCCAGACCCCGGGAAAAAGAAGACATTTCATACAATGGGGCCAGCACTCAATTCCATCTCCCCATTGAATTGTGATTTCCACTGAGCAGCGAGAGCTCTGCTCTTTGTCATGTCGTCCATCTCGCTACCTTTCACTTTGACATAAGCATGTATACACAATGTCAATGTGCCCGCCCCCGCCCCGTATTATGAATGTTTGTTCAACGCAGAGGGCAGCCAAGCACATATGCACCACTCCAAGTCATTATTTTGCTGGGAAAGTTTCAACAACTTGTTCATTTCAACGAATCCTGCATTTGGGGATCTCGCGTCACTGAACACAGATGGAAAAGGGCTGATGGTAAAGTAAAAGAGGGGTCCTCAGTCCCAGTATAAACCATTTCAAGGTTACAAACCGCACACAGCTTAAGAATAAGTCATCACGCCACATAAAGTCAGTTAACACCATACACTTGCTGATTTTCATTTGTTGATTTTCTACAAATGTTCAATATAGTACTAGTTACTTTAGGTGCACTAAATATCATAAAAATTTGCATTAGGTCACCGCCATAGAAGCAGAAGTCAGTCAGAGGGCCTAGATCCTCGTGCAACTGTGTTGCTTTGGCTGTTTGTTTACTTACCGAAGCAGTTTCTGGAAGATGGAACATTTCTAAATCAAAGGAAGTTGCATTCACTCTTGAATGGCGGAATACATACAGTACAGTAGCTGTTGTTGCATGTGAGAGGCTCAATGGGTTTGATACACAAGTTTACTATGACTAGACCAGACACAAAACTCCCATAACTCAAATTCTTTGTCGAGGAGTGTATTAAAATTTGTTTTTTTGGATAAGACCAACAAGACGAGCAGGTTGTGTGCGAAAGCGTGGTACAGGCATTCGATTGAATAAAATTAGTGCTGATTATACTCCCATCATCCTTTCTTAAAACAAAGACATTTGCATGTAACATTTGCCCACACGTGTATTTCAGCATTGCAGAAAGCCAAACAGTGGTGTTTCAATTGTGTCGATTCCAGTCATCTGCCAAACGTCATAATGTCTGCAGTACAACAATGAGTGGTGAGTATTGGTATTAGGCTCTGTCAAAAACATCGGAGCGGTGTTTGTACTTAAGCTTATGTGACAAATATTGGTGTGCATCTCTCCGATATAAAACGATTCACGATGTATCTCGATACATGGGTTACCATATGAGTCCAAAATGGTACATTTTCAAGTGAAACCATTCACGTCAATTGAGTGGGATTACGATCCCATTCAATATGGTATCGCTGTCGCTTTTTTCATGTTTCAAAATATGCAACAACATGTGAGAGCTTTTCAAAGCCTACACTATTCAGGTTAATCAAGTTCAAAGAAACACAAAATCATCAGCGACAATGAATCGATTTGCACCTATTTCTATCTGAGGTGCATCTCCCATGAAAGATGATTCGATATGCATCTCGATACATGGTGCGTGATACGCTTCAAGGATGTTATAATTTAGGATAATAATTCGATTCTGTTTGGTCAAATCATAAAAACAATTTTCCCATTCAAATCAGTTTTCGTTCCACCCCTAATGATGAATAAAAAACACACACAACACATCAGCAGTTGACGAAATGAAAGGTTTTGTTTCAAACTATTTTAAGCTTTCAACAGTTAACAATTGGCATACATATTACCTTTGCCACAATGGTCATCTAATTTCTTATTAAATATGAGCTATTTTGGGGGCTACTTTCCTAACCCGGAAGTAAGACGCCCGACTCACTAAAACCGCGCCTCTCCCTGTTTAGCTGCCGCGCCCCTTTAATGACCTCGTCCTAACTCTGGCTGTGAGCACCGTAACATCTCTGAAGGATATGACGAATGACAAGCTGCATGCACCACTTGGCTTCATGCTGATTTATGTGTCTCATTCACATGAGAGTCTTCATTCGTTCTTGAAAGTGAAGGATTATTTCTTGCGACCGTTGTGTTTTCTTGTGTTTTTGCAATGCTTGTGTGAACGGGGATAAAAAGGGGGGGAAATGCTTTTTTTCCAAGTAATTATGAAAAAATTGTCAGTCCACACAAAGCCTAATAACCCAAAACATTTATTGATGTGTAGGTGGGCTTTTGAAAGGACCACAAATTGATTTAGAGCCTGAAAGGGAAAGAGATCAAAGACATGACCTGCTAAGCAAAGTGCAAGGGCATTGTCAATCTGCCTCATGTATGTTCTACTCATGACGTCCTTAGTGCCACAGTCCAATGATTTACAGTACCTTCTTTAGGAAATAGTAAAACTGCAAAAGCTGACAACGTTGTCTTCAGGGTCCAAGTAAATACACAAAAGAAAGAAAGAGTGAAAGAAACCAGCCAAGTAGTTCAGAGAAACGCTTCAAAGACAGCGAGCGCATCATGTCCGGCTGGTGACCTTCAGGTGGCGTTTGAGGGACAAGTGTATGATGCTTTTACAGCCCCCCATGCTCCCCTCCACGGTCCTTCTTCCTCAGTCTATAATGGCATGGCTCAAAGCCATTTTCAGCTATAGGACATTTTATGATAGCCATTGCTATGATTGCGGTCCGGGCCAGAGGCATGAGGACAAGGTGCAGGCTGACCATGAACCAGCCCCCACACTATCGCCTCCGCCACGCAACACAAGACCAAATGAGGGCTGGCGAATGACAGGACAGGTGCGACAGTGGGTCTAGCTCAGGTGTTTTGAGCGACTTTTAATAGAGATGGTCAGCAAGGATTTGATCGAGGATAATTGCTTGCGGGGTTGTCACAGATGGTGCTGCTTATCTGTTCACAACGGCCAGGGCACAGCTCTGTCAAGGACATTTTTACTGCTCTCATCTCTTTATCTCAGACGCACAATGTCAGATGTGGTACTATTGCTCATTGTAATTGGCAGCCATACGAGGCTCGCGTGAAATATGGTTTAATGACTAGCCGATTGAGTCAAAGGAACTTGGGATTTAATCAAAGATGTTATGTGGTGGCCTGTCATCATCAATTAAGGTCTGAATTTTTGTGGTGAATCCTCAAAATGATCATGAAAGTTTGACATCATGCTCCACCCTCAGTCGAAAAAAAAGCTTCACAATTTAGCGTTGTCATGATCTCTGTTTTTGACCATTTGGATTTTCTATTACATTTTCATGTATTCTAAAGGCTCTGTGTTTTCGTGTGCCTTCTTTGTGTCCTCCTTGTTTGCTTGTCATGTAGATTGTCTCCGCCTGGTCTCATCAGCCTTGCTTCTCATGTCATCTCTCTCCAACTCTTTTCTTGCCCTGATTCTTCTGATGTAAACATTTTATAAAAATGAGTTGACCAGTGTTATAGTTATTTGAACCTGCAATAACGTTGTTTGGCTTATTTTATAAATACAGTATTCCAGTGGCGGGCCGTGCATTTCAATCTTAGGCCTTCAGTGACGTCACATATTATGAACACAATACTGTATAGGCTCGTCAAGCAGCACTTAATTTCAGGAGCATTTAAAACAATCAAGTATGCATTCACAATTAAGAGCAGGAAACTACATTTACAGATAGTCAAAAATAAAAAGATGATTTAAAAATACGAAATAAAATGCCACCCAAATTACGCTGTGTGATCTTAAACAAGTCTGTCCAATAAATTGCGCAATGTCGCAGTTTCATATAAGACACCAACCAAACAATAACAAAACAAACTGTTCTTTGAAAATAAAGTAAACAGATCATTTGCATTTTGAAAATCGACGATACAACAGCAAATAACTGACATAACTGACTAACTAATAACTGACTAACAGCTGAGATTGAACGAACTTTCGTTCACGAAGATGACTACAATGCCCCATTATAAATTGCAGGTGAGCAGATTTATTTGATACATGTTTGTATCTTTGTCATTTTATTTCATTACCATG
>NW_017805038.1:172425-177208 GCF_001891065.2 Hippocampus comes
TCGTCTGAAAATGACGGACAAACCCTTTTCCTTGCTGGGACAGGCTAACTAGCGCAGGAGTTGGGCGACCTCTTTGCACAATATCCAGCTTTTCGTGGAAGGCTCGTCTTGCAAATTGTGTGGAAAGTAGTTCTGCAGCCAGATCAACGTCTTCTCCTTCGGCCATTTTGAGTTAAAATGCGAGTGACAGCTCTAGCAGAGCGAATCCATTTTTTTTTTTTTTAAATCTTTATTGAACAAGTCAGGATACAATTCTCAGGAAACAGAAAAGGCGCTAATCCAATCACCGAACGCGCACGGCCAGTCTCGACGTAAGGCCCTCTAGCTAGCCCTAGTAGGCAGACGAGAACAACACTTTGCATATTGTGGATTTTCATCTATTGCCAGTGGTTCTTCCCTTTGATTGGAAGTTACATCCAAAAGCTGTGCAAGTATGGCATTTTGACTTCTGTTTGCTGATGTCAGTACTGTAGTAGTTTCTATAAAATGTATCGAGCTAGAAATTATTTTTGCAAAATGTATCATCGTATTTTCCAAACAACCAAATAAATCATAAAGACCAAAGGTCCTTGCAGACAAGATTCCTTTTAAATCCAATTCACAGGCTGTGGTGTGACCTGAAATGGGCAGTTAATGCCTGAAATCTGCCTTATACGACTGAGTTATAGTAATTCTATGTAGAAGAATGGACCAAAATTATATCATAGAAATGTGAGAGATTCATCACCATTTTCTTGCCGCTGAGGGTGGCTCAACCAGTCATTAGGTTCAAAGGACAAATTCTTGTTTAGAGAGTCACTTAACAAATGAACTGCATTGTAAAACTTATTGTAACTGCATTCCATATTATGCTGTTAAAAAAGCCAAATGATTTATCAGGTTACATACTCTTTTACCCTCCTTTTGTGAATAGAATCAATATACTTTCAACCCATTCAGTAGATTTTCTGGATGAAACTTCTGCTGAGCTTCATATGTGTAATCAGCATCAAGAATGTATTTTGTAAAGGTTAATTTCACCCTTTTACAACTTCACTTAACCCTTTCATGCACCCTGTAATCTCATAACATGATAAGCTGTCCACTGTAGTAACCGCTGTCCCTGAAAGGGTTAAAGATATGAATGAGATTTTTTTTCCTGACAATTTTGGATGATTAAAAAAGATCCACTTCAAACTTGATGACTTTGATGAGAAAATAATTTTTAAAAAACATGTATGGAGGTAATTGATGAGGTCAGAGTTACCAAACACTAATCTCAATTTGATTACAAGTCTCTTTTGTCAGTTTTTATTCAAGCCCTTTCACGTACCTTTAAATAGCCTTCCTTCTTGCAATTTTCATTAATCATTTAATATGTTTTGAAAACCAACGGACATACTGTTTTTATGTGAGTGACAGGAGCAGCAGCAGAATGATAGAAGGTCTGCGCCGGCTTCTCATCAGGGCTGTTGGAAATGCCGCCCTGTCAGAGCACGCCCCAGATGAGGTGTCTCAAGGCAGAGAACAGAGAAGGAGCTGTCATAACAGGATGCCTGCAGGGCCACTCCATCCCACGGACAGCCCTGAGAGGTGCTGACACACACAAATGCGCGCGCGCACACACACACGCACGCACGCACGCACGCACGCACACACACACACACACACACACACACACACACACACACACTTCTCCAGGTTATAGCCACATGGTACAAGCAGACATACCTCTGTCATTCAAAAGGAATTCTTTTAACTCCATGAAATGAGTGAACACAATTGACGGCTTTATCTGATATTGATGCGGTCAAGAGGCAAAGGCAATTAAGAGATTATCTCAAAAGAAATGCTTCATATCAATACATGTTCAGATGTAGCAGTTGAAACATAGATTAAAAAGGTATGCACATCATCAAAAATTCTGGAAACCCGGCATTCAAAAAAAACAACAACAACAAAAAAAAAACAGCCTATTCGACAATAATGCAGGAGTGCTACAAAGATAACTTGGGTTTTCTCAAAAGATGTCTCTTTGGTGCTCTGCAGCGGAGGATTCGGCGCAGGACTTCAAAAAACAGGATACTGAAGCACTCAAGGTAGTTCTGGATTTAAGACCTTTATTTGAGCAGAGCCAGTTGATTAAAAAATTGCCCTCGCGTTTCGGCCTTTGTAGGCCTTTTTCAGGGCAAGCTGAAGTGCACTGTCAAGTTGATGATGTGTTGCTTTTTGGGTCATGGTCAGAAGAGGAATTGGTTCAATTGCATTGCTATTTAAAGAAAAACAAAATACAAATCTTGAGCTTCACCTGGAGTTTTCTGTGTCAGAAATCACATTTCCAGGTTTAAAAATCCATAAAGATCACAATGAAGATCTTCATACTTCGATCTATAGGAAACTTAGTGACTGTAATATGATTTTGAAAGCGGACCTTTACCACCCCCACATAGTGGTTAAAAAATATCCCTTATCATTAGTTTCAGCGACTTAAGAAGGTTGGTGATGATGACACCCATTTTGACAATCATGCTGAAGTTTACAAAGATTAAAAAGTAGAGGATACAAAGAAGAAACCATTTCTACTGCCAGAAAGATAAGAGTCCAAATCGAAATTCACATTATTACGCTAAAAAGATAGGAAGAAATGTTTTGTTGATTTATTTATTTGTCAAGTAAGATTTCAGAGAACGATTAGCATTTTGTGTGTTGTTTGTTGTTTACAGAGGAACCACACGGTAATTCAATAAGAACGCATTGAGCCGTGAATTTTCTGTATGAAAAAAATGAAACAATGACGATGCCATTTCTTTAAGTACATGTTAAATATTACAATAATATCAATATTGCAATATGCAACAGCCACATTGCATATTCCATGTTTTTCCAATATCATGCAACCCTACTTTAAATATATTAGTTATGATGTATGGCATTGTTGAGAAAACTGTGACCACCATTTCAGTATCTTAATGGTAAACGAGCATATTCCTGAGTCCAAAATAGAAAAGTCTAATTTCAGCAAAGCAAGAAAATGTCAGGTATCCGAAATACTCCATAGAGAATTGGATTCCACAAGTGTAGACACAGGTAAAGAGTTTGACAAAAAAAATGTTTATTCACACAAACGCAAGACCAACGAAGTACAACGAAAGATGCTGGTAACAAAGAACCAGGAAAAAGCAAAACAAACCAAAAACACTTGCAAAAGATGAGGCTCAAGATCAATGTAAATTGCTTGTCACTCTAAGGACAAGGAATTTCAGTACACAAGAAATACAAACTCAGAATAAACAACCGGAACTACTTACTTTAAGATACTAAGACAAAAATATGATGAAAAGCTATGAGGCAAAAAGTCAAGAACGTCTTGAATAAATTGCCACTTGCAGACAAGAGTCATGAGCAAGGCTGAATAATCCGACAGCCAATTGTCAGTGTGGCAGAGTTTCGTGACAGGTGCGGCTCGGGAGGGAAAGCCCACCACTTCAGAGACTGAAAAAATTAACAGGACAGGATCATGACAGCAAATGGGGGGGGGGGGGGGGGGGGAGGAGAGTAAGTCTTTCTTGATCCGACGGATATTTTGACGTAAGCATGACACCGACATGTTAATAAGAATTAGACACCTTAGAGCAGTTTTAAATTGTGAGGAAAAAAAATGCATGCCCTCCTCATTTGAGAAGAATTACAAGAAAAGGAATCACGACACTCATGACAACCAATGGACAGCCCAATCACCAAAGCTCCCTACCCAAGAGCCTCATCTCATTCTTCATTTTCATGGCCCTACTGTTGCACAGATGGGCATTTCCTTACAGTGCTTGGGGCAGGGGTGGGGGTTGCGAGTACATTTGATTGAATGTACGCCGCACACAGATGCAGATCCCATTAAAGGAGGGTGGACAACTCTTCCAATCAACAGATCACCTTTTCAAGCAAGCCTTTGTTGGCCAACCCCGAGCGACTGCCAGCAATTTAATCAATCAGTCAATCAAACTTGATTTATACAGCACTTTTTATCGACAGAAACACAATTCAAAGTGCTGTGCAATAAAACCACCGAATACAACTGTGACCTAACATACACAAAGACATATATCTCTTCGAGCACGCCTGCGCTCACACACACAAAACGCACACGATTAGCTGGCAGAACGCGACACAGCAGCACAGATTTCGTCATCAGGCGCCAACAGGTATAGCAGCCTCGGTTACACGCTCCCTAGTACTGTCCCTGTTTTTGTCATTTTCGTTAGTTTTTGGCGACCCTGAGTGGCTTACTTACACGAGGGAAAAGTTGCTTAGCATTGGGGAGTCTACGCTCAGTCTTTTTTCACCAGCACACGAAAATCCACAAGGTTTTTCGGAGCTAATCGCGCGCGGAGCGGCTGCGCTGTACGGAGCATGGAAACGCCGCCGGAGGAGGGGGAAGCGAGCCGGCGTGCTCGTCAAGTTCCGGCAGCGTGGATTTCGAACCCCGCTCCCATCGATCCATCTTGCTAATCTACGATCTCTGCCAAACAAGATGGATGAACTTTTTCTCACAAAGACCAACATAACCTTTGCACGTTCTGCTGCGCTCTGTTTCACTGAAATCTGGCTCAGTGACCGCCACCCGGATTCCACACTACATCTACCCGGCTTCCGCCTTCTCCGAGCCGACCGCGACACGGAGCTATCAGGGAAATCGAAAGGTGGTGGGATTTGCTTCTATATCAACGAAGAATGGTGCACTGATGTCACGAAGCTTGACGCACACTGCAGCCCGGACCTGGAGTCGCTGTCTTTAAACTGCAAGCCATTC
>NW_017805038.1:177581-177766 GCF_001891065.2 Hippocampus comes
AACCGGTTAAGACTGTGAAAAAATGGACAGATGAAGCAAAGCTAGCTCTACAAGAATGCTTAGACTGCACTGATTGGGGCGTCTTTGAAACTTCAACGGGCACACTGGATGAATACACAGACACTGTAACATCATACATCAGTTACTGTGAGGACATGTGTGTACCAACGAAGTCCTTCCGCTCC
>NW_017805038.1:178392-185186 GCF_001891065.2 Hippocampus comes
CTCGGTGTGTCCCCTACGATCTGCCAGTGGATCCTCAGCTTCCTGACGGAACGGACACAACAGGTGAGACTGGGAAAAACAACATCATCAACACGCACCACTAGCACTGGAGCCCACAGGGATGCGTCTTCTCTCCACTGCTCTTCTCCCTCTACACAAACGATTGCACCTCAACAAGTCCAGCTGTCAAACTCATAAAGTTTGCAGACGACACCACGGTCATCGGTCTCATCAAAGATGGCGACGAGTCTGCGTACCGACAACAAGTGGAGCAGCTGGAGCTCTGGTGCAGCCGACACAACCTCGGGCTGAACACGCTCAAGACTGTAGAGATGATCGTGGACTTCAGGAAACATCCTTCTCCAGAGTTGCCCTTCACACTATCCAACTGCCCTGTGTCAACCGTCGAGACTTTCAAGTTCCTGGGAATCACAGTCTCCCAGGACATGAAGTGGGAAGTCAACACCATCTCCATCCTGAAAAGGGCCCAGCAGAGGATGTACTTCCTGAGGCTGCTGAGGAAGCATAGCCTGCCACACGAGGTGCTACGTCAGTTCTACATGGCAGTCATCGAATCAATCCTGTGTTCTTCCATCACGGTTTGGTTTGGGGCCGCCACAAAAAAGGACAAAATCCGACTTCAACGGACAGTTAGGACGGCGGAAAAAAATCATTGGCACCGCCCTACCCACTCTTGAGGACTTGCACACTGCAAGAATCAAGACAAGGGGACGGAAAATCCTCCTGGATCTCTCACACCCTGCCCACCACCTTTTCCAGCTACTCCCCTCAGGCAGGCGCTACAGATCCATGCACACCAAATCCAGCAGACACTTAAACAGCTTCTTCCCTCTAGCCATTAACTCCCTAAACAGTCACTGACGTAGTCATTCTTCTTGTACAACAAATACTGCTACTGGTCACTCTAAAATGGTTCAATGATTTTCTGCACCAACTGTACAAACTGTCATAGTATTGTATTCTACCACTGATCACTTTAGCTCTGCTTGATACTTTGCACATTGTCTCACAGTTGTCACTGGGTGGTACCACCGCACTACGGTTCACTTACATTACGAAATGTCCTTCCATACCTATTTGTCATGTCCTTGTTTATGATGATACTAATGCAGCGTGTTATACCGGAAACAAATTCCTTGTGTGTTCTACATACTTGGCCAATAAAGATGATTCTGATTCTGGTTCTGATTACCGGTCATGCCTTGACACTGTCAGCTGAAAGACGGAAGTGGCCCTTATAGCTTGAAATGAGATTGATGTGATGTTGTGGATTTTATACTTCATGCAAATGTACACAGATTCCAGAGAGAAATGTATGCATATGTATACATTGTCTACAGTCAGCTGTTTAAGGCTTTGTCAAGTTCAAACTGTGGCGGTGCTGAGATCTGTTTCCTCTGGAAAAATTCTCCAAATAATTGGAATTGAGCAAGCTACTGGTCAGCTTGAATCCCTACAGGGGGAAAATCAATTTTCAAATTGGATCACGGTGATGAGCGTTGAAAATAACAAGAACGAGACAGTTGTGAGCATTGGGCACATCCTAACGGCTTGGCCATTCAATGGCGCAGAGTAGACGGCACTCTTTGTAAACTTGCTGCCAGATGATCAGACATGGGAAGCGAGTGATTTGGGTCGCATCAGTGGGCAGTAAGTGTGCGATGACATCCTCTTAGTGGGATGCTTGGTAAACTGCTATGCAGGGGTCTCTCACACCACACATACGAATGCGCACATGCATGTGTACCCATGCGTAAACAGACCATTTTGACTAAGGATGGAGTATCTGTTACCAGAGGCTCTCTCGGCTCAAAGCTCTCGCTGTGGAAATACGCGATTGCCATATTGCTGTCCAGCTAAAAGACACGCATCACGAACTCAGATCTGTGCAGGGAAAAGGAATGTGCAGACTGCTTGTGAGCCAGCAGTCCAGCAGCCTTTCCTACACAACCACACATCCTCTTATTTTCCCGACAGCGATGGCATGCCCTCTCGTTCCAAAACAACAGAGCCCATTTGAATTGTCGTGGAATTTTCGGTCCCTGTCCTTTGCCAAATGTGTGTCTTGTTTTGTTGGATCTGACTGCAGCGTTCCATGCAATCCATCACAGTATTCTGCAGCACCACCCGGGCATTAGTGCTAGCGCTTTAGAGTGGTTTAAATCCTATTTGGCAAGCAGGACTTTTTGTGTTAGCCTTAGTTGGTCTGAGTCCGACTCTACCCGACTGTCGTATGGTATTCTCTACAGGGTTCAATTTGGAGGCCCTGCTGTTTTCATTGTATTTGCTGCCCCTGGATTCCATCTTAAGAAAGCATTGCATTTTCTTTCAATGCTATGCAGATGATAGATAGATCTGCAAGTATGTCCTGCGAAGCAAAAAGGGTGCCTTTAAAGACACGTTTGTCCTGTCTGGAGCGAATCGAAGCTTGGATAGTACTAAATGTATTGAATTTCAACAAAAAAAAAAACAGAAGTTATGCTGCTCGGCCTCAGTGGTCCTTATACATCTATATACCACACTGACTTTGGCCCCCTGGCATCTTATCTAAAGCCAGCAGTCTCAATTTTAGATTTAAATTGGACAGCGATTTTACATTGGACCGGCGCATTGGTGCTGTTATTAAATCCAGTTTTGTTTTGGTTTTTTATCTTAGACAGCTGACTCACTCCTTTCATATCAGCACAGTAATCCGTGTCTTTGTTATATCTCGTGTGGATTGCTGTAATGCATTTTATTTTGGACTCAATCAGTCTTCCTTCAAGCATCTCGAGTTTGTCTAAAATGCTGCTGCTCAACTCCAATTCTGGCCTCCTTTCACTGGCTCTCTGTACATTTTAGATTTCATTTTAAGATCGTTTTATTTGCCTTTAAGTCTTTGAATGGTCTCGCCCCACTTTACTTCTCTGAGCTGAGAAAGACAATAAATACTTTTTGAATTGAGGGTATTTTATATACAAATCCAAGAGGTATCTTGTATATAGAACATTAAAAAATATTGCAATTATATGATTATAACTAAAATGGAAATATATATAAAACATTGAGGGCGAGCAATATGCATCATAATGCACATTGTGGCTTAGGGAGTGAGATCATGTGACAGGCGCATGGTACAGTAGTAGGAGGGGGGTAATCATTTCCTAAAGTCTCCACACCATCACCCACAGGATCCAGCATACTGTCAGAGACAGAGCAAAAAGTCAGTAAAAATCTGAAGCACAGTGTGCTGAATGAATAGTCGCCATTTCAGCTAGGTTTTATATGAGTGGAGTCCAAAAAAAAAAAAAAAGGCTGAAAGCGTTAAATGTCAAAAAATGGGGAGTGTACAAAAGGCCCATTGTAAGGGCCAGAAGTGTCCCTGGAAAGGAGTAGAGAGAAAAGAAAGGTACCACTGGCTAGTCCCCCCATTCCCATTGTAAGCAGAGGGGAGTGCAGCCACGCATGACAGATGTCTCTGGCTATTGTTTCCACAGCACCCTCCTCTCTGCCGCCCACTTTCCAGAATTCCACAAGACAGCCTTCGGTCTGGTAAAGTTGCTGAGCAAATCTTGTCCCATTCTCCTTACTAGAATGCGGAAGCACTCACAGCAAGGTGATGAAAGAAAAACAGACGGTGACAAAAGGATACGGATAGCAGGCCATTACAGTAAGTGAACAGGAAAAAAGGTGAACACTGGAATACAGACATGCTAGAAGTAGTCTCCCCGAGCTTCACAATGATAACAGTGGTACCTCAATGTTTGTGTGCCCCTGAAGGCCTACAAAAAAGAAAACATTTATGTGAAAAGGTTCAGACAATACAACAGGAACCACAGCACACTGAACTAGACCTAATTTCAGCCAGCATCACTGGCCTTTTGTTTTCTGGATTAAACCAGGTCAGTGCTTTATTAGGTTTAACCTCCTAGTGTTGTTCCATTGCGTTTGTACTCTATATTTGACTTGTACTCTAGATTTGGGGAACAAAGTACTTTGTGATCGTTTTTGTCACGCAATTCAAAAGTCAATTACTTTCAGATGTTTTACCAGAGGGAAGATCAAGATTGCTACATTAGCCTCTTGAGCTAGCTGATGACTGGACAGCCACCCTACTGGCTAGCTGCCAAATGCATGTCATACATGTCATCAAGGCTGGGCTGGCACAAAAAAAAAAAATCCCCTTGCTTTTTGTCTTTGAAAGGCCCACACCCGCCATGTGCACATGTAGGCTCGTGTAAGCATCTACACATGCTCACAACCCCCTCTATAACTGAGAAGTCATTGTTTGTCATACCATAGACCAGGGGTCCCCAACCTCTTTGAAACTGAGAGCTACTTTTTGGGCATTGATTAATGCACAGGCCTGCGAGCTTGAAACGCACTTCTTGAATTTCATCAAATTATTTGGGGGTAAATCATCTCATTTCCCCACCCCACCCCCTCTCAGAATCAGAAATCAGAATCAGAATCAGATTTATTCGCCAGGTATGTAAAACACACAAGGAATGTTCTTTCCCAGTTAGAACCAGTTCTGAGGAGCATAAACAAAACAATGACCAACAGGGGGAGACAGAACGGGAAGCCTGGCGGTTCACTGTTAAGTGCACCAATATCTTACATGTGAAAAGAAAACAATAGGAAAGAGGAGGAAAAAGGAAAAATGCTCAAACCATGCTCTCCTTAAATGGGAGCATGGTTTGAGCCTGAGAAAAATACCTCAGCAGCATGGATTTAAAAGACAAATACAATAAATCTTGAAACTTAACATGTAGTGAACGGGGGGGTTTAAGGGGAGAGAGGGGTCACAACCAGTCCGATGAGCAGCTCAGCTATGAGCACTCTGTCAATCCAGTTATGCCACGGAGGTTCGAGCGAATAGTTAAATGGAGAAAAATAATTTAATAGCACCGCATCTGTCCCCAAAAAAGCCAGCCCACCAGGCATCGGCCCTGCATGCCAGATGGCCAGCCCAGCCCTGCCATGATCATGCACGTGAGCAAAAGTTTGAATCTTTTTTTTTTTTGTGGTGTGGAAGGTTTCAATTTTTTTTTTTTTTTTTTTTTTTACATTATTAAAGTAGTTAATTTCATTTTATTCTTGTACAATACAACAACTCCATCCATGTGGTCCTTGATTGCATGGGTACATGCTATTGATTTATTTTTTTTAAATGTACACTCATCATATTCCTTCATGATGGAATCGGTCCAGAATGTTGTGCCAATTGCCTATCCTCCTGCCTCAACAGTCACAGCTGAAGTGCCTGTCTGCGAGATGATTTCTGACATTTACCAACTCAAAAAAAAAATCAATAACAGAGTCAGTTGTATTTGTAAACGTTCAAATCATTCATGAATTTTAAAAACAGGCATTTCACCGCCAGAGCTGCAAAGACAAATCAAAGTGTTATGAAGCACAAGTGAAGGCCCCTCAGAAAATAAAGAGTGCAGGTAAGCTGTTTTGACAAAGTGGCCATTTTGCAATACCCCATTCAGTGGTCCACCATAAGACAGGTCCACAAAGACGGATCGTCGGCATGTCACTAAATGCAACAGTGTGCCAGTGAGAAGTGAGCCCAACAATGGTCCTCTGTGGTTAGTGGCCAATAGTAGCAGACAACAATTCGTTGCTTTGCCTTCAAGCACACTGTCTCCTCGCCAGCCGATTCTCCATTCAGTCACAGGCGATGCTCAGTTGTTCCCACTCCCAGCAACGATCCCAACCCCCACCTGCCTGGTAACATTCATGTCTCTCACACACACACACACACACACACACACACACACACACACACACACACGCACACACACACAATGTATAAGTAAGAGAGCGTGACAGAGGGAGGGGTAGATCTTTAAGCAGGGTGCAAAATCTTTTTGAAAGCAACGAATGTTTACCAGGTGAATCAATGCCTGCCTGTAAATCATTTGTAGACTTAAGGCCTTCCTCATAAGTGTGGGCAACCACGGGTACATTGCATTATGTGATGAATGCGTTGTGTCGTGCAGCACCCCTGCATTCCTTCTGCAACAAATGACCTGCGCTTGACAGAAATTGCTTCAGCGGAAAAGGTTCCTTTAGACTTGAGAAAACCAGGGATTTGACGCCCAATGTGTCACCGCAACGCGCAAAGCTCGCTGTTGGTTAGGATTCTGGAGAGAGCTTCACATTTAAATACAGACATGCTGTTGTTTCCCATGTCCCCGCTAATAGACATCATAAAAGAAGATAAGCTTACCCTGGACTGCTCCTTGTGTTTTTTAAAGTTTATTATTTAACATCGGAGCTAACTGTGTTTAATGTGTCTGCCTAAGGCAGTATGACAGCATTTAGCTAGCAGATGTTTGTTGTTTAATCAATTGTTTTACATGTCAGGTTTGCAAAGAACAGCTTGGACTGACAAATAAACAACTTTACGTAAGAACGTTTGCCTCTTAATTGTGAAAGTGGTTGTAAAGTCCAGATACTATTGACGAATCTTCAAGAGAGGCACACCGAGCCCTCGCTTGCCTGTCTAAAGTCTCAGTGTACCCCGCCATCGGATGAATAAATGCAGCCATATCACTAGCAAGACACATTGTTTCTTGTTGATGCGCGAGAGAGAATTCATCCCGTGAGCTGATTGGCAGCGCACATGTGTGTACTGTTGTAATCTTTGTCTCAAATATGTAAAGTATGACTACCCAAAAATTCCTAGGGGGGGTGGGGGTGGGTGCAACTCTTACTTCATGATTTTCACCTTTCGTGGGGGCTACTAACTCTCTCTCTCTCTCTCTCTCTCTCTCTCTCTC
>NW_017805038.1:187451-204765 GCF_001891065.2 Hippocampus comes
GATATCCATATCGATACCGCGGTGTATATATCGCGATATCATTATCGGCCCCGGTGGCTGGAGGGGGCTGGACTGAAGGACAGCACAGAGGCACTCATCCTGGCTGCTCAGGAGCAGGCCCTGAGCACCAGAGCCATTGAGGCCCAGATATACCACACCAGACAAGACCCAAGGTGTAGGTTGTGCAAAGAGGCACCTGAGACGATCCAACACATAACTGCAGGGTGTAAGATGCTGGCAGGGAAAGCCTATATGGAACGCCATAACCAGGTGGCTGGCATAGTCTACCGAAACATCTGTGCAGAGTATGGACTGGAAACCCCAAGGTCAAAATGGGAAACACCTCCGAAGGTGGTGGAGAATGACAGAGCAAAGATCCTGTGGGACTTCCAGATCCAGACTGACAAGATGGTAATGGCGAACCAACCAGATATCGTGATCATAGATAAAGGGCAGAGGAAAGCCGTTGTAGTGGATGTAGCGGTCCCAAGTGATGGAAACATCAGAAAGAAGGAAAATGAGAAACTCGAGAAATACCAAGGGCTCAGAGAGGAGCTGGAGAGAACCTGGAAGGTAAAGGTGACAGTCGTGCCTCTGGTGGTCGGAGCACTTGGGGCAGTGACCCCCAAAACTAGATGAGTGGTTGCAACAGATCCCGGGAACAACAAGGATACTGCGCGTGGTAGTCGGAGCACTCGGGGCAGTGACCCCCAAACTATATGAGTGGTTGCAACAGATCCCGGGAACAACATCGGACATCTCAGTCCAGAAATGTGCAGTGCTGGGAAGAGCAAGGATACTGCGCAGAACCCTCAAGCTTCCTGGCCTCTGGTAGAGGACCCGAGCTGAATGAGGGATGGACACCACCCGAGGGGTGAGACGAGGATTCATTAATATATATATAAAAACACACACAACTGTCTCCAAATGTCAATGTGGTGTTTCCTCAAATTAGCAACAAGATTTCCACCCTGCCAAAATGGTGTTGTTTGAATTTGGTTTGGTGCAAGGCATTGTGGGAGCGTGCACCAACGTCTGGAGCGCTATTGTGTTTTGTACATTTTGTACTATTACTTTTTGAATACTATTGTGATCTCTGGTATTGTCGGCGCAAGAGTGCACTAAGTGTGGTAACTTGGTGTAGTTGTTTGTTGTATCAGTGCAATAGTATTAAAATATTTTTTTTTGTATTCATAGCAGTGATTGAAAAAATACACTCTTGGTCTAAAAAAGTATAATGTGTGAACCTTTTGATTTGTTGGCTATTGTATTTGTTAAAATTGATGAAATGCATAAATATGCGTGCTGGCCTGATCTATTTGTCAGTTTCGACCGAATCAAATGTGTACACAATGAAGTGCATCATTTTTAAAGTCACAATTGTATTTTGAAATTATTCAACAGGAATCAGCAAGAGACATGAAAGGCACAACACATTTTTTCTTTTTTTTCACAGTGTGTTTCATATTAGGATTCAAATACAACTGTTGCATTTCTACTCTACTTTTTTCCTGTTCTCCCCAGCTGTGAGTCTTTGTGGCTGCATCAAATTCTGCGCTGGCAAAACGGTGGACTGTAATGTTCATTAATCTTGCAAATCTGACCATGAGTACAACCTATGTTGTTCAGCATGACATCCCTGATCCACTGGTGAAAGAACACTTTGATCCTCTCCTCTTTTCATCTATAACTGCTTCAAACAACAAAGAGGATGCAGAAAAGTGGTTAAGATTGTATGACTGTCTGTGTCTTATGTGTTGTGTTGTATTATTTTGTTCTTAAGTTACATGTTATTATGACTTCAAGAAGGCGCCACGAGAGTGGCTGCCTTTACAGCAGCTCCAATATTTTGTTCTTTTACTTTCTTCCTTTCATAACTTTGCTGCTGTAAATTGGGAATTTTTCCATTGTGAGACGATTAAAGGTTTTCTGATTCTGATTCTGATAAGGTATAGTGTTGCTACAGGAAATCGTTCATCAACGCTGCGATGATTCAGAAACATTCATCATCGTAACAACAACAAAAATCAGTCAACGTCAGCAATGTACAGTGCTTAACGAATGTAGTCGATCGTTAGGTTTATGCTCCAGCCTCTCTAAAACAACAGTACAGTATTGGTAATTACCTTTTTTTTTAACATTTGTGCAATGGTTAATACTCCAATGAACCTTTCATCGAAATTATATTTTTATGCAATACTATAGCTATTAATGATATGCAGGAATTTTCCACTGTATTTATTTAAAAAAAAACGCCATAGATAATTAGAGTACTCTATCATTATATTGTTATTATTATTATATTATTTATATACATTATATTGATTTGAATAATTATAGTGATTGACTTCTTTCTGTTTGTTCTGCCCACAGTAAAAGTTACGGGCCATTTCATTAATATTAATTGTGTTTCGAATATTCATTTAGTTATCGCGGTGCATTGTGGGTAGCAGACGCCATGTTTCATCAGACGAGTCGTGCCAGAAAGCCTACCGACGGCGGTGCAAGTCGTGCCAGAAAGCCTACCGTGGTCGTTGCAACTGGTCCTCCTGAGTTAAATTCCTTTCGTTTCACCTTCGAAAGCAATGGCTGTAAGTCTGCTCACGTTCAGAATTATTCAGAAATGTGTTTCGGAGATCGTTTTTCCTCAATTGTTGTCACTGAAGCTCGCTATGAAACTTGCTAGCTTAGAGTAATGCTAACAATGTCGCGACGATGCTAGGTCGGCGGTAGCTAATTAGCATGCGAAAGAATCGCGAAAACGCATTGTTTATCGTTGTTTGTTATACCTTGAGCTACATTTATGTCTTGTTTAACACCAGACGATTTGTATTGCATTTATGGACACGATGTTAATGCATGTTTTAAATCTGTTTATTTCAGTTTCACTCTACCTTTCATTGAGCTGATGTCACAGTTGTTCACTGTACGCCGTCAAGAAGACCGTAATAAAGGAGCAAGACGCTCAGTTTCCTGGCTCATGAATAAATGAGCTTGGCTTGCTGTTGACCTGCGTTAACATACCCGGAGTATCCAACACGTAGCGATAACAGTATACTGTTCAGAAAAAAATACTTTTTAGTCGCAATGCTTGATTGATTTCTGACTCAGAAAAGCCCAGTGAGTTGGCTCCGCTTTGGGTATAAAAGGGGTAATGTTGAAATGTCTCATTCCTGTTCGAAATGATTACATGTTCATAGCTCAATGAAAATGAATTGTTTGCATTAAAGACCTCGGTAATGCTCGATATGCTCTCGGACAAATATGACTGGTGGTCTCATACATTTGTTACAGCAAGGCAGCTTTATTTTTATTTCATGTTTGATACGCAAGGCAACCCAATGTGAATCACAAAAACACCTACAGTTCAAGCATTTACAAACACAACAGTGACCAACATTCAGAAGCAAAGAAGAGGAAAGAAAAGTGAATTTTTGGGTTGTTAAATACCACAAGACTATAGTCAAATGTCTCTATGCCTTGTCATCTGTCCCTTCACCCCCACTATTGCAACCAAGACCCCCCTGCAGACCTTCCCCAGTTGCATTCGCTGAAGCACGGGGCCCAGAAATAATGAGGCCCATTCAACAGCCTGTCTCCAGATGCTCACCAACAACAGTCCTCCGGGCGAGAGCGGGGAGCAGCAGAGAGGAACGAGCTGCAGATTGGAATCTGATAGCCTAGCATTAACACACTAAATAAATTGAGGCTCCGGCGTGACAGGTGGAGGTGATGGCGTTATTGTTTCTTTTCCTCCACCATTTCAAAGACATGCTGTGCTTCACCAGAGAAGCTATTTAATATTACATGTTGCGTTCACGATGGACGGTGAAGTAATCACTTATATATGTTATAAGTTTAGCTTAAAACTATGTATCGCAGACAGACAGACTTTGACTATAAACCTCACTCTGAGCCTTGCAATATGACCGCCAGTTGAACCTTATGAGGTGACTTTAATGTGAACTGCCTTGGCAACAGAAAATACTGTTAACACCTTTCGTGAACATAGACCACACAAGTACGTAGGCGCGTTTGGTGGCTAGACTGCAATTTTGCACTTACAGCAGTTTCCCATCCAGAACATTAAGATAACTCCTGAGAAATGTAAAAGCATCTGTCATCATGTTTTATAAGAACACGATATCAGGAATACCGGAGTATGAAAATAATTAAAAGACCAAGGACACTGAAACCGACACACTGAAACCGAAAGGTGATGCCCATAACAGGAAAAGATAATACCCATAAGGAGATACGCCCCGCTTAGAAGATATAGGATTCGTGTAGGGAATTTGTTGGCAGCGCATTTGTGTCTTGACCACAACACTTGTTTGTTTCACACTTGTGCCCTGAACGTTCAGTAAAACTTCTTGCAAGAACTTCTCCATTTCCAGCCTCTGATTTTCGCACCTCAACTCAGCCCGAATCAAACGAACACGCGGAGGACCTGGGGGGGAAGCGGAGGACGGTGAAGGGATCCCACCGTGTCCACCACAGCACGCTCCCCCGGCTTGCTCGCCTCCAACAACGGCATCTAGTTTACAGACAACATTACCCAAAAGACTGAATGCTTATGGTTAAGTTTAATTTGTCAGTTCCTGGCAAAAGAGCATGGCTGGATGTTGAATATGGTGTGGCACAGGTAGAGTTGATGATGATGATGATGATCTAATGATGCCAGTCAACAAAAGAAAAGCACAACCTAAAGACCAACAGCTGTAATTGTTTCCCCAGAGCAAAGATACAATACAATCCAATACTGTACATCATTATTTATATTGTGCTTTCACAGCAGCTGCAGCTGTAAAAAAAAGTACTTTACACAACAGTTCACATAAAATAACAAAATAAGGTAATATAACACAACACATAAGACGTGCAATCACAACCATATTCTAGCATGCGCCTTGTTTGAAGCAGTTCTAGATGAAGCAGGAGAGAATCAAAGTGTCTTTTCACCAGTGGATCAGAGACATCATGCTCAAAACGTGCATGACGGCCCCCACGTCTGCTACAAGCTTAGTTTGAAAGTAAACAAGAAGCTGTAGCGTCCATTGACAAAAAAAGAGATTGGTTCACTTCTCCTGTCCCATGTAAATCCGCTTCACTTCCCATCACAGACTCTCGGTTCCAAATTGGCATCCCCAGCTCCACGCCGATGCTCCTCTATCATCATCCTCAGCTGCAGCAGCCATCCAGCCGGCCGCACCAAAGCAGACTGTCCAACAGCGCCGACATCCCCAACGAACAAAACGGGGCAGTGAAAAATGGCCTTTACAGGAACAATAAACAAGAGCGCACGCGGGGCTGTCGAGCGGCGACTGTCATCCCCCCCCCCCACCCCACCCCATTAAAATCTGTGCTGGCACACGCGTGCTGCCGAGAAGGCGCAACCATCAAGCACAGATTCTTCTCCTTCGCCGAATGTCGTGGCCAAAAGGCTGAAAACAGTACACACCGGGTCCACTTGTAGGACAACAAGCACCATATGACAAAACCAAAGACAAAAACTACAACAAAAAAAAGCAGACCTCTTGAAGAGGTTGAACAGACGGCTGCCAACTACGGTGCCATCTTGAAATACTCCTATTATAATATTTGTCTGTGAACATTATTGGATCTTCTATTTTTTTTCTGTGTTACTGTCATGCTTTTGCTCAAGTATCCATTCATCCATCTTCTATACTGTAGCTCTTATCCTCAAGAGAGCCTATCCCAGCTGATTTTGGGCAAAAGGTGTGTGGTGTACACCCAGGGAAGTCGCCAGCCAACCACAGGTTTATGCTTTAGTTGTTTAAAATAACCATAGAGTATGAGTGATGCAAATTTCTGTTCGCCTATCTATTCTTTTTCTAGGGATGGCGAACCGAAAACTGTTTAGTTTATAAAATGCTACTGTGCCGCTCACCGCTCTCGGTATGCGACTAGGGAAGGTCCCCCGACTCTCTCTGGATATAACATGATCAAAAAAAAAAAAGGTTCAAATTGTCATCATGCGCAAAACCAGGTTAAAAAAAGTCGTATACTGTATTGAGAATTTTAAACAGTGATAGATATCTATAAATGGTGAGTAAAAGAGAGCTGTTATACTTGTTTGGAATGATAAAAGTTAGAAGCTCCTGTTTGAGTGTTGTCACTCTCAGTTGGTGGAATAAGTTGGTCTAAAAAATTAAACTTTTACTATCTTCTCATGACTAATAAAAGTGGAACAGGGTGATTCCGTATAATGTACTCGGATATCGAAGGTATGCAACAAATGCACCGAGATTTCGGAAGTAAATTAGGTCACAATTCTATTCATAACTTTTTTCTTTTAATATCAGAAATCCTTAACATTACCACGTGGCTATTTTCTGTTTGATTACTGTGGCCCTAATACAAAATAATGTTACTTTTTATACAGATTGCCAGCCAGTCAATACGATTATATAAATGGAGAATGACTACTATATTGAAACAAAAGCTGCTGATATCAAATGCAGAAAAAGAATGAACAAAACCACAACAAACAACGAAAAGCGTAAAATTCCACTCGAATCAATAATGACTTTATTTTTTTGTTTTTATTTTTTTATTTTAGCTTGATATTAAGCAGCGCTCCAGTGTGCAAGGCAGTGTTGATGGTTGCGGTATTAATGCAGCGATCAATAGCAAGTAATCAAGTGCCACTGAAAGTAGCACCACAGTATGTGCCCGGAAACATGAGCCTCTGCTCGAAGAACTCAACGCTCAACTCTATCTTCTTTCTTCTTTCAAAAAATAACAATGACTCACACATACATTTGAACCCCGTTATGACTACTGCAACATGATACCAGGCCACGTACAAACACATAGATCTGACTACTGTAAACATTGTTCCTTTTGTGATTCATGATTCCAGATGAGTTTAAAAGTCAATTGTCTACAAATAGAGCATTCATTTTATGTATTAATTCTTGTACCTAATTTAAAGCTGCCACAAAACATTATTCAATAAATTACATGGCTTGAACTACGGTAATGTTGCTATAGTGATGATGGTTATTTAAGCGATCTAAGAGAAGGGTGACTCGAATGGGGTGCACTAATCAAGGCTGACACCTAATGGCCAAAACTTCAGCACAGTGAAAAACATTTGTGTTGGGTTGTGCAAAATATACTTGATCTGTGTCCCAATACTAATGCCCACCAGTCACGTGCACATATTTTTGGGGGGAGGGGATGCAATTGCTCTATACCCAAAAAAGGGCACCCATTACCAAAATTACTAATAATCAAAGATGGTAAGACAAATTATCAAATTAATATAGGAACAGGCAAAACATAATCATGGAAAATTGTAATTGGGAATTTACCCAAATTTCGCTCTGAATAAATGCAAGGAGTGGGGGTCTCTTGATACGTTCTATAAAAAAACATATATCCATTATCTAACCTGCTTCATACTCACGAGGGTCACAGGCATCCTGGAGCCTATCCCAGCTGTCTTCGGGTACGAGGTGTGGGACACCCCTGTACTGGTTGTCAGCAATCACACACAGACAAACAACCATCCGCACTCACAATCACACCAAGGGACAAATTAGAGTGTTCCATCAACCTGCCATGCCTGTTTTTGGAATGTGGGAGGAAACCGGAGTGCCCGGAGAAAACCCACACAGGCACGGGGAGAACATGCAAACCCCACACAGGAAGGCCGGAGCCCGAATCAAACCTTGCACCTCTGCACTGTGACGCCGATGCGCTAACCAGTCGACCACCGAGCCATGGCAAGAAAAACAACTAAACTGACAATTGCCACCACTACAAAACAAGGCCGTGTGAACAGCATTATAAGGAGGCCTTTGTGAGTAAAGATACTTATAAAGTCAACGAGCTTGTAAGCAGAAGAGGGCTGTCTTAGCATGCAAAGCTAACAAAGCTAACGCTACCATGCATTCCGTGTTACGTTGCATGTGACCATGGCGAAACTGACAAAAGACAATGCTTCACTGTTTTTCAATGGCACCGAGAAATTTGATCCTTTACTCTCATCGCTCCCTGTTACTCCTTCTAAATGTCCCGACTACAAAAAGTAGTGTGCGAGGGACGAATCATTCACATAGCCTTTTAATGATTACATCCTGAAGGCTCTATTGGTGCTAATGGCATACTTCAGAGAAATTATCCATCAACACAGATGTCATTGCTGATGAAAAAGTTCAAGGAAGAAGAAATTAAAAGCACGTGGAAACGAATGACCAAAATGCAGCAGAGAAGTGACGACGCAGAACGCTACAGCAGGCGATGGAACCTGAGGCTGACAAAGGCTAAAAGAAACTCCTCAGGAAAACGTCAAGGCTAAAATAATGAAGGTCTTTTCCGCGATCACACCTGAGCACAAGGAGAAGGTGGGCTTTCTCATCGACACAACCCACGGAGTCGGGGTTCCCTGTGACATCTCTAACCGACCTATCATCGTCCAATTCAATATGAGGTCCAACAACGTCATTCTGAGAGGGAAGAAGCTACAGCTCAAAAAACGATTTGACACATGCTGATGGGAAAAATTGGTTGAAAGTACAAGAAATCACGCGGGTTTCCGTGGCCGAACCTATATTGAAGGAAAGAGAATAACCTGATTGTGAGGTTTACAAATTCAACACTTGTTAGCAAGGTTACATGGTAATCACTTATGACAACCTGTTGAATATGTGAAATTAGACTCTTGATACTTTTAGTTTCGGTTAAATGGTCACAAGTACTAGTTGTGCAAATGATCTGTTTTGTAGCTATATTTTGCTGTTAAAATGTCATGTTTAAGCTTTAAGGCACAGAGTTTCTGTTCTTTGAATGTAAGAGGTCTTTGTGGTAATACTAAGTAATGCAGTTTTTTTATTTGTCAAAAATTACAACGCGGAGATAATATTCTTACAAGAAACTCATTCAAGTATTGAAAATGGAAAGGCTTTGGAAATCTCTCTGTTGATGTTGCAATATTGATGAACAGATTCGAAGGGGATCTTTTGGAATCTAATTTCAGACGACGGTCGTTGGATTACAGTATTTTGGTGTACTCAGAGACAGGAGATGACAGTTACAATGAAACACGGTTTGTTTTAAATTTGATCCCCAAACCTGGTAGAGGCCACTTCACAATTGAAGATTGGAGACCAATCTCTCTTCTAAATGTGGATTCTAACATTATTGCACAAGTTTATGGGAAACGGCTAAGAAAAGAATTTGGAAGAAAAACCAAGTGAAAGTCAGAATGGCTTCATGGCATAACGTCATATCAGCTCTCACATCAGAAGAATGTTGGATTTGGACTGTGAGGCTGACGTGCTCACCACTGGACCACCGGGCCACCCTATTGTTTTATTATTTTCATTCCTATTTTTTTTCTTTGATTTTATTTACACAGGAGTACCAACAATTTTTGTACATGTTTGAGTTCTTGAGAGAATAGCTTTTGTCATTTGAACAGTGGCGTGTTGACCACTGTTGCTGCTTCTGTACACCTCCTTTGTAAAATGGTGTGTGTTGATTGTCTTAACCGCAGTGAATACATCCGTTTAAAATATTGTATATCTACTGTTTTTCTTGAGTGTGTGAATCATTTTGCCAATGTGTACCCTTTTTTTGCCTTGAGCACCTGCCCTCAAAAATGTCCGTGCACATGCCTGCGATTGGCCATTGCTAAAATGCTCACAGTTGGCATACCAATGAGTACAGAAAACACACTGGCATATTGACACAGATTTAACATTGCGCTATGTCAGGTACACTTGTATTCTGAATGTGAATAGCTCAAATGCTAACGTGTTAAGCGTTATGCTAACATAACAAAAGAGCGTCGTGGTTGGCGTATTTTCGATGATGCCCAATAATATCCAATGTGAACTGAATCCAAATTTATTGGCAACTGTACTGATATGATCACATCCACTAAATAAATAAATAACTAAATAATTCCACCTTGTGTCTTGAAGCAACATCTACCTTTTGATGGATCATTTGGGGGGATTTAACAGTGTGGAATTCTATCAAAAACAGCTGCAATTCCTTTTAAATGAAAGCCGAAAGATTGTATGTCCACACATCATTTCTTTTATGTCAAATCCAGTGTGGTGGCTTATAAAACAAAAACTGATGAAACTCAGTAGGCCGCAGACAAGGAATTGTTTCCTCACACCTGCTGCTATCTAAAGAAGCCAGGGTTGAGTTCTGACCCTTGACCTGTTTGGAGAGCACACCACGTCACCTTGTCACCGTCTTTCCGATGTGTCCATAATGAGGAAACAGGGTCATGTTCTGCGGGAGGTGACTGCAGGCCACTGAAGCACACCTGCAGCCTTTATAAAGATATCACAACACCGGAGGTCCACTCTCAGACCCTCTCACTGGCTTCATGCCCTCCAAACGGTGTTGCACTTCACTTAAGGCTGCCCGAGGTGAGTTGCTGTCCTTAAAAAAAAAAAAAAAAAAAAAAAAAAAACTCCAGACAGTGACGAGTGCGCAACTACAGAAAATGCCATTATGATTCTGTGTCGACCAGGCGATCGGAGGATGGTACTTCTCATGTGGTGCATGCTCGTCCCCATCTTCTTTTCGACCAGTATGGAGGTTGTGCTAGATAAAAGTAGTCACCTGACCAGGTATTTACGTCTTAAATAGTTGCAAACGTGACAATAGTCTCGACTTGTTATCAGTGGAAAAAGTCTATCCTTGTTCTCTGCTTTCCCCCGTCAGATGGCATTCATATCAGATGGAAAAGGGACAAAACATAATCGAGAACTACAAGAGACATTCCGAAGGAACCTTTGCCAATGACCTGACTGGCCACCTGGATAAAATGAAGGCCAAAGACTTTGTGGCGTGGCTGACCACTACTAAGAGAGAAAGGTAAGCTCAGAGCTGTCAAATGTAAAAACATAGCAGAGACATGAAAACTTCTCGTGACTGACTATTTTACTCAAGTGTGTAAATTCTCTACATAGTGTAACACACTTTGCATTTTCATTGCAGATGTCGTGGAAACTTGCTTCAGATCGCAACAGAAGTACAAGAGCATGTCCAAGAAGCATGCTAGAATATCCGCATTGAAAGTCATGGGTTTTTTTCTTCCCCCAATTAATATATGCAGTAATAGCAATGGTAGTAGTATTTATCGGATTTTATTTAAAGTTTTTTTTTGGGTATTTGTATTAAAAACTGGATTTTTTTTTCTGTGAAATTAACTGTATTACACAATTTCATCTTTAGATTTGAGAATAACAATCTTCACAGCCCGCTATATTTCTGTTTGTTTTATTGTTCTAAACTATCATCGACGTGTTTTGTACGGTAAAATCTACAATAAATATTTTATTGCAGAATGCCGTGACACTGTTGATGCTCCTCTTCTACCACATGGGTGTACTGTTACTCTCCAAATCCAAATCAGGCAGCTCTGAGCTCAGGATTCATGGGCGGATGAGGGAAGTCATCATGTGGTCAGGAAGGCTTTATGTTGGTGTTTTCTCGTTGTTGTTGTTTTGTTTTAGTTGTTTTATACAGTGCAGAGCAGACCCCATTTTTCACACACATTGATAAGTATGCACAGCTGTATTTGTGGATGATTAGAGAGTCTTTTTAGGGGGGGATAGATAAGCAGGGACTGCAGTGGCTATGAATGAAATGGGCTTTAAAGGGTGGGGTTTGCATGTTCTCCCCGTGCTCACGTGGGCTTTCTCCAAGTACAGTACTCTGATTTTGAGAGTCCCAAGATGTGACGATGAGTGCCAATGGTTGTTCGTCTGTGTGCACTGCGATTGGCTGGCAACTATAGTTCAGGGTGTACCCCGCCGACTGTCCGAATATCCTCCTGAGGAGAAGCGCATTAGAAAATGGATGGATGGACATACATTTATTTTGTCATCATTTTATCAGTGCTGTCTTATAAATCGAGAAGCAGACAAGGGGTAAAAATGTCCAGATTTAGCCAATCAGGGTCGGACAGCCTGCAGAATGCTTTTGGTGGCATGTAGCGCATCTGAAATGAAAATGTGTGGGAATTTTGTTCAACAATCATTTATGAGTGCAAGGATCGGATTTGTAATGGAAAACTGCGTCAAGCTAGTTCCCAATTATTGTCTTGAATTATGGTGGCCTATAAAGCGCAAAATCGTTCAAAATGGTGTCATGAACAGTTTTGACGATTCTGTTACACAAAGTAATTCTGGATCTCTGCCAATCACGTCGCGCATCTCTTCCCCATACAGGACTTTTATCCTCACACCCACTCCCGCGGTAAGCCCGCTGCCCCGCCTCAAGCTCCTCAAAGCCGGGCTGAAAGATGTCGGAACTGGTGTCTCTCCACCCAGTGGCATCAACATCACCTCGGACGACAGAAATCCCCGCCCGGCAAACGATGCCCTCGTCGCTCTCTTTTGTTGCCTCTCTAGTTGCCTTTTCGAAGGTCCTCATTTGATCCAATGTGCTTTCCCAAGCAGCCGTTGCGCACGCATGCATTCTTGTGACGGAGGCGCTGGCCCAAATTGGGAGTGTGTTCCTGACTCCGCCTCAAATGCTGCATTAATTTATCTGCACTGCAGTGCTCCTGCACCTCCCTTCTTTCTCCCCCTCCTCCGCTTCACCTCACGGCATTTTCAGAGCCAGGATGGCCAGCAAGAGGGAGGGCTCAGAGGTTAGGTGTCGTCTTCAACTCCTCAACTTGCTACCGAGACGAATGAAAATAAATATACGATGTGTTATCTCCAAATCTTAAAAATTACATAATTTATTTTTCAAAAAAGGAATGGGGGCGGCGGCCCGGTAGTCGAGTGGTTAGCACGTCGACTTCACAGTGCAGGGGTACTACGGGGTTCAATTCCAGCTTTGGCCTTCCTGTGTGGAGTTTGCATGTTCTCCCCGTGCTTGCGTGGGTTTTCCCTGGGTCCTCCGGTTTCCACGCACATTCCAAAAACATGCATCGCAGGCTGATTGAACACTCCAAATTGTCCCTCGGTGTGAGTGTGAGCGCAAACGGTTGTTCGTTTCTGTGCCCTGCGATTGGCTAGCAACTGGTTCAGGGTGTCCTCGCCTACTGCCCGAAGACAGCTGGGATAGGCTCCAGCACCCACCGCGTCCCTAGTGAGAATAAAGCAGTTCGGAAAATGAATGAATGAATGAGTGAGGGGCATTACTGCTGTAGGGATATTATTGCGACACCTTGCCAAGGTAATTAAGATATGATGATGCAATATAAGCATACAGTACAATGTAAACATTATTCATGGAGTTAGTAAAGTTTAAAATCAAGGGCTTTCTATGCATAAAGTAATGAGTTTGTTACAAGTACACATTTTAATCAGTCGAAAACTTCTTGGAATAAGTTGGTATATTAAAACAAAGAAAACAAGATAATTCTGAACAAACGTTTCTGCCTTGACTTAACATAGAAGTTATTCATTTAGTACAGTGGTTCTTAACCTGGGTTCGATCGAACCCTAGGGGTTCGGTGAATCAGTCTCAGTGGTTCGGCAGAGCCTCTGCCATGGAGGATAAGACACACCCGACTCAACGTGTCAATTAGTTATGACAGTCACGTTTTGCATGGCGGTACCTGGAGGACCCCAAAAAACAGGCAAGAGGCAAGAGAGGAGCGTGGGTGGATTGACCAAAATATATTGAACAAAAATACAAAGAGGAGTACAATGGAAAAACACCAAGTTGAAGTACTCAAACAAATGCCTGGAAAATCATAAGGAACCAAAGTAACAAACAAAACTATGACAGGAAACAAAACATGACAGGAGCACACGTATACTCACATACTCACACTCACAATGACCCAACAAAGACTGACAGAACTCAGGGAACTAAATACCAGCAAAGTGACGAGACAACGAGAAACACCTGGACAAGACACAAAGGATTGAGGGAGCTGATTGGTTAAACACAAGGGACACTGATAACGAGAACAGGTGGCGACAAAAAAGGGCACATGAGGGAACAAAACCAAATGTAACCAGACAGAAACATAACAGACATGCCTGCTTGACCATCCCTGGCTGGTTCATTTTGTGCACAATTAAAAAAATTATACTTTATACTAATATATACTAATTGTGTTTACTTTTTTCTGTTTTTAATAAATGCAGTTTTATATGTCTTGAATATGTAAAAAAATCAAATTTTTATTTTTCAGTAATGATTGGTTCATTGAATGTGCATATGAACTGGTTGAGTTCAGTACCTCTAACAAGGTTGAGAACCACTGATTTAGTCCAATTTTTTAAGCATCCTTTAAAAACTGAATACAAGACAGATTGGAGATAATTTTGGATTGAATTAGACACTTTTTACCTACTGTCAACATGAAGATGAGAAATGTGACTCTTAAAATAAGGTGGATTTAATACAAAATGTACTGATGGAATGCCCAAAAAAATGAGAACGAGAGGAGTACTTTAAAGAGTATCAAAATGAGTAGATGGTGGTTGTTATTAGAACTATCTTGATGACACAAGTGGATGTTTCAATCATTAGATATTAATAGTCATTTCTGAGAACAACTGGCCTGTGTACTAGAAATTAAAGAGGAAGTCAAGTCAAAAATGTATTTATACTAACCAATACTGCATTTGTGGAATATGAATTAAACAGCCAAATCCGCCCGTTTTTATCCGTCTCGGGGGCGGCCATTTTGCCACCTGCTGTTTACTGAAAATGACAACACAGTTGTTCAGGGGTCATGGGGGCTACAGAAATGAAGATTCGCCCCATCCAGAACATGTAGCTACATGTACAAATGAAAAAAATGTAGTTCATTTTCCAGTAGTTAATGTTGACTCTTTGATCATAGACTTGTACATCTCAGGCTGTCATGCTGTGCTTTTCAGCGGACCTAAATTTTACAGTTGGCCAGAAATATATTCATTGTCTCCAGTGGTCCAGTGGTTATCGCATCGACCTCACAGTGCAGAGGTACAGGGTTCGATTCCAGCTCCGGCCTTCCTGTGTGGAGTTTGTATGTTCTCCCCGTGCCTGCTTGGGTTTCCTCTGTGTACTCCGGTTTGCTCCCACATTCCAAAAACAATGAAACACTCTAAATTGTTCCTAGGTGTGAGTGTGAGCGCGAATGGTTGTTCGTCTCTGTGTGCCCTGCGATTGGCTGGCAACCAGTTCGGGGTGTCGCCCTGCCTACTGCCCGAAGACAGCTGGGAAAGGCTCCAGCACACCCCATGACCCTTTGAGGATAAAAGGATCAGAAAATGGATGGATGGATGTTTAGTTATAAAGCATGGTGGAATGCTGGACAAAACTTATTGAATTACATTTTTTGTAAAAAATGTGAAACCATTTTGTGTGCTGTTTCTGGTCGACCTCTTGCAAATGTTGGTCATGCATTATGCCATTGTTTTTCTTTGTGTCATTCTTTTTGTCCAATATGTGTCTATCGTCCAGCAGTAAGTTACACACGTTACGTGGACCCAACATGGACACACCCGTATTTTGAAAATGTTGCCATAATATATGTCAATAGCTCTTACGCGTTTTTCCAAGCTCAACTAATTAATTACAAGCAATCAGTGCACACATGGAAAATTAAAGAAGCCTTCCTTTAAAATGTCTCATTTCTCATGGTTGTCCACACACTGTTTATTAACACAAAGTAATGACAGCCTGCTCCATTCTTGAGTCTTTGCCCAGGAGCAGGCAAATAAAGAGGGAGAGAGAGAGAGAGAGGGAGAGAGAGGGAGAGAGAGAGAGAGAGAGAGAGAGAGAGAGAGAGAGAGAGAGAAAGAGAGAGAGTAAGAGAGAGAGAGAGAGAGAGAGAGAGAGAGAAAGAGAGAGAGAGAGATCATGATGCTTGTTTTGATTGGTGGTTTAGATATGCACTTGGTGATGTTGGCAGATACCTACTGCCATCACTCCATTGATATTTAGTCCCAACATGAGACCATGCAGTAAAGATTGCAATCCTTGTAAAAACATTTCAACGTATGCTTTCCAATGTGATTGCTTCACATTATATTTACTGCAGGCTGGACCACAAAAAAAAAAAAAGCAGGGGGAGGTGGTGAGGACAGGCAGTATCTTAATGCACGGGGCTTTTAACAAACTCAATAAACCCATTACAAGGAGAGGCCTGCAACCACAATAGCCCTGAACCGCATTTCCCAGGATGTTTTGCGATCCTCTTGCGTCCTTGCACCGCAAAAGGCTGAAAGGAAAAAGGTGGCTGCCATTTGGGAGTCATTGCATTTTTCAAAAAGAGGCAAAACCACAAGTTTGTCCACAGCAAAGGTCTTATATACTGAATAGATAATGAAGCAAATACATAGTTTGAACTGGAAGGCTGCTTTATTGGTAATAAAAAGGTTCGTGCTCAAATGAAGACAATCTTTCATGTTTTCTTGCCAAGAGTCTGAGGGGTTGTGCAACACACTAGCATATTGTACTGTGTATCCGCCCCCCACACATTTTCAAATGTGATGAAAAATCAAAACCAAAAACACTAATTTTTCAGCCAAAAGAAACAAACGACCATCGTATATAGTCCATGCGTTAAAAAAAAAAAAAAGAACAGTAATGAGTCCTATAACCAATGCATATCGTTACAAAAATAAAATTTCAGAGGGAAACGGAAAGGTGGAGGAACTTAAGAGAAAAGTATCAAAGGCAAGCTGCTTTTCACAAGCCAAGTGGGTGACGCATACACACATATATAGCACTAGAAGAACAGGACATTGTTGACTAAACTGATTTTTTTTCTCTTAACGACACACACGCTTGAATATTAAGATGAAGTGAGGCGTCTGCATGGCAGTATTCGTGACTCCACATCCCTGATGCATGTTGTGCTCAACCCGCTCCACCCAAAGCTTCACCGACCACATTTTTTCATGGTTTTCAGGTGTGGCAGACATCCAAATTTCAGAAGAAGCAGAAAAAAGGCACATGCCATTGAGTGGAACACTATCGAAAGTGAGGATGAGCTGTCATGGCACTGAATATGGTGGCGGTGGGAGCAGTAAGAGGGAGGCAGGTAGGCTGTACATGGTCGGGGGTGCATGAGACACACGAGCTGACTGGCGGAGGAGGGCAGTGTGCACAGTGTGTGCGTGTGCGAATGGCGAGTGAATATGACGTGCTGGTAACATTATCGTTATCGTCATGATCAGGCTACAATTCAACCAAACAAGCTCCCCACCCCCACTAATATTGAAACATCCACTTAATGTGTTGCACAGAAATCAAAAGGTGACAAACAGATGTCTGTTTGATGTATATACATATAGACATATATGTATACATAGAACTTTTCATATTAAATAAAATTTATATCTATTTATATCTGTCT
>NW_017805038.1:204778-215121 GCF_001891065.2 Hippocampus comes
TATAATTCAATTCAAGTCAGTCACCAACGTGAAAAGTGTCTCAAAAAACTGAAAAGGTAACAAATGTGACAAAGGGCATAGCTGGAAGCCATTCTCTATTATTGTTATGATTCTTTTTTGTGTGTCTCTGTGTGTGTGATTAGTATAACAGTTTTAAAATTCTTTATTTACAAAAACACAACAATGCATGCCGATAAAATAAAATCATATGTTACAATATTTATAGTTTCTCTCAAAAAAGACGTTCTTTTCCAGCAATTGTGCCATTTACATCATTGCCTGGGCTGTACATCCACATCTTTTTTTTTTGGGAGGGGGGGGGGGTTATTTAATTATTTGTTTGTTTGTGAGTGAGTCAGTCGGAGTGGTTCGATCCAAGACGAGAGCAGTTCAGCTGGACGGCGCAGCTCGATCCAGTGGTTCTCTCGTTGGGAATGTATTTGGTTTTAATGTGCAGCAGCCAAAACTATTGGGAGACCTCACATTGTAAACAGACCTGGTTTCATGGTACAGACAAAGGGGGTGTTTTCGTTTGGAGCACAGGCAGTGTTGAACACACCAAAAGGGGCGTTAGTGGTGTGACGGCAGACGCTGGGCAAGCCGTCTGCGTAGAAATAGGACTATTGACTGGCACATACAAAAGGAATGGCAGGAACACCTCAAGAGGCAGCTGGATTGACAAGCCTTGCGCTTCTTCACGGAGGAGAAAAAATCCACAAAGCCTATTTGATTTCTCACACATTGTAGCTGCATCGCAAGTTTTGCTTTTGTCATTTTTGCCCGACTCACTGGAAGCGTGTGTGGGGAAAAAAAAGATGGTGCCAATGATACACTGACAAATATGGCAGTTGATTCTGTTGTAGAGGATCTCCCGCAGACAAAGCCGACTGGATTATAGCAACCAACAAGCCCTTTTTGTTGCATTCCCCCCCTTCCTTCCATTCACGCTAGGCACGACAAAGCAAGTGCTTGGGACCGCTGTGCGCTGACCCTGCCCGCAATTTGTGGTCCATGTCGTTCTCCAGCCCCGTGGGAGGACAGCCGAGAAGACAAATTCCCAGACGGTGGCTTCAAATTGTCAGAAACGCGTGAAATTACATGACGATTCATTGGCTGGGAAGCTCAAATGCAGATCTGTCGCAAGTACAAAAAGAGGAAATCAAACGCATCTTTCTCCACTGTCTACAAGGGCTACAACAGTAGTGGGGCTCCCCTATTAATGTTTGAGCACCCCAAATCAAATCCTCGCAAACTGCGGCGAACATTGTCCCGACATGAGTCAGCAAAAGTGATGTGAGCCGCACACTCCGATGAGGATGAGCGACATCCTCAACATGAGGGTTGACTTCTGCATCTTTGACGCCAGCATTCGCATGCAAAGCAGCAAAAACAAACAAAAACAAAACAAAAAAAAACGTTATGTTTTAAGAGGCCGAACAGCTACTCTTTGCCGCACCGGAAGTTAGCATTAAAAAAGCAGTCGCTGCTCTCTCACAAAGATTCTATACGGCTCATTACAATCCCCAGCGGGCAGCCGCCCCCAACTCACACTGTGAAATCACTGCAAGGTTGTGAGCATTAAGTGTCTTGTGAACTATGAGTACTCATGCATGATTCCTGATCAAAACATGCCTTCATGCAAGTCATTTCTATGCATTGAACAAGCACAATAATTATTATTATTATTGATCTGAGTCTCCCCGAATCAAAACCATCTCAAGAACCGGAATGTCTTTTCCTTATGTCAGCATAACAGAGAGATGAAAGCACTTGTGACGTGAGCTTGATGATGTCTTTTTTTTCCCTTTCTTTTTTTTTTGCTGCCCAAATCATGTTAAGATGCACTGAGGCACAAACAAGCAAGCAAAAAAAAAAAAAAAACAACCCAACAAAAAAACAGACAAAACAAAAAACACCTGGGTCTACATTTCAGTATTTCATCTCCCATCCATCCATCCCCCGCTAGCTGGCTTGTTTGCTTGTGTGGTTGATTTGGGATTTTATTTTATATTTTCCTTCTTCTTCTTCCTTTAGACTGATGTTACAGTTCTAGCGGTGCTCCCGCATTGGAAGCTTTGCAGAGGGACTTCACATGCTCAGTGGTGGCAAGGACATTGCTATTCTCTCATTCACTCAGCAGAGAGTTGTGTGCCTTGGCAAGTTGGTCCCTACAGGTATCCGTGAGTGTGTGTGTGTGTGTGTGTGTGTGTGTACGTGCGTGCGTGCGTGTGTGTGTGTGTGTGTGTGTGTGTGTGTGTGTGTGTGTGTGTGCATGTGTGTCTCATGGCCAGCACACTGTTGTGAGTCACTATGTCTAAGAACTTGGTCATTATACAGCAAAGTTCCACAGTAAACAGATTGTGTTTGGTTCAGCTGTCTTTGATGACATAAGAAACCATGTTGCCTCATTAGTCTGTAAACATTTTTTTCCCCATTCTATTTCTCGGGTTTTATTACTTGCAAATGGTCACTCTCTTTCTACTCGGGTGTCGCCTAACACTTTGATTCCCACTCGTCTTTTTGGTTTTTGTCCTTCTCCTTCCTGGCCCAGTCCTCCTTGTTGTCATCTTGCTTCTCCTTGTCAGGTTTGGTCACGCTGTCGTACGAAGGGAGCGAGGCGGTGGATGGCGTGCTCTCCTTCTTCTCCTGGTTGGTGCCCCCATTCTCAAGCTTGTTGTTCGCGAACGTGTGGCGCTTGAAAATGATGCCGCGGCGGATGAGGTGAGCGCGGTAGGCGTTTTGGATGATCCTGGCCGAGACGTCCTCCTGCTTGCGCCGCAACGTGGTGGTGATGGGCTCGTACGAGACCTTGGAGGGGTTGGCCGCCACAAAGCGCTCCTCCATCTGCTGCCTCAGCATGTCCAACTCACCACTGTCGCCCAGCACGCGCTTGGTGAAGGCAAACAGGATGTCCAGGCAGTGGATGCGATCGCCGCTCACCATGGGCATGTCCATGGCGATCAGCTCGATGGTGTTAGGCTTGGGAACGCGAAGCGGGTGCTCGAGCGCGTCGGCAAAATCCGACAGTTTGGCAAAGGTGATGAACTGAGAGGCGGTGGGATCAAACTTCTCCCAGATCTCGTAGAAGGTCTCAAAGTCGTCCTCGCTCAGCGGATCCGCGCTCTCCTCTGTGGCCACGCTGAAGTTCTCCAGGATGATGGCGATGTACATGTTGACCACAATGAGGAAGGAAATGATGATGTACATGACAAAGAAAAATATCCCCACGGAGGGGTTACCGCAGTCGCCCTTGACCGAGGTGCCGGGGTTCTCCAGGTTGGGGTTGCAGTCCGGCGGGTAGTTGAGGATGGGCAGAAGCAAGCCGTCCCAGCCGGCCGAAGTGGTGATCATGAACAGGATGATCATGCTGTTGCCGAAGGTCTCAAAGTTGTACATGTCGTCAATGCCGGCGCCGTGCTTCACGTAGCCAAAGTTGGACATGCCGAAGATGGAGAAGATGAACATGACCAGGAAGAGCAAGAGGCCAATGTTGAACAGGGCTGGCAGTGACATCATCAGGGCGAAGAGTAACGTCCGGATGCCCTTTGCTCCTTTGATGAGACGCAGGATACGTCCGATACGAGCCAAGCGGATCACTCGGAACAGCGTCGGAGATACAAAGTACTTCTCGATAAGGTCTGCCAGAAACATTCCTGTAAGCGTGAACAACAATAAGTTTAAAAGAAAAAAAAGCACAGCTGGGTATCTGCAAAACTAAAACAATTTAAGAAGCACATTATGGAAAATTGCCTGTACTGTAATTGCTTCGGGACAAATAGCTGGCTGTCTGCATGCCTGTCCAGCCATCGAGTGAAATTTTTTTGCTAGCTGCCAATTCTGAAAATCTGTCTGTGAACGAGACCTTCTGAATTTGCGCCTCCTCTTACATAACAGTGCTGCTGATGAACATAATCAGGGCTCGGGACAAGACTTTACACCGATCTGATCGGCTGGATCGGGATTAGCAAATATTTTGCCTCTTGTGCAAAACTCGACTTGACTGTCATGTCTTAATTTGCCTGATGGATCAAGGACGGCATTATCTTCATCCACGAAATACGGCATAACAGTCAACACAACCTCGTTCACTCCAGGGATGTTCTGTGCTGCAATGGTGTATATTTGAGCAAAAATCTATTTTGAGCCTTTTTGCAAGTAGTTATAGGATTGACGTGGTAAAAACATCCAGATGTAGAGATGTTGGCGAGTCACTAAGCGTGTAGGCAGGTGACTTTTTATATACGGGACAATTTCATAACCCGTATTTCATTGTGTCTTCACCATACAATGGCAGTAAAGGCTTTCTGTTCTGCTCTATTGTATTTTACAGTGATGGGCGATCCGTCAATATTGACAGAAGTCTGTCAGTCCGTCACTGACAGACACCCATTTTGCTGACGATTGATGCGAAACAAAACAAACAAAAATGACCGTACTGCCTGTTTTCATAGAGAGTAGTGCATTGACTATTTATGCATCAGCTTGTTCTTGACCACAACAAAGTGAAGCCGAGTCAGCATCACTGCAGATGCTGCACCAATCCGCCTGGAGATCTCCCAATCCATTCTTCGCTCACTTGTGAGGAAGACCCCAATACATTTGAACTTCTCCAGCTGGGGCAGGATCTCATTCTCCACCCATTTCTGAGCTTGGCCTCAGAAACAGAGGTGCTGATTCTCATCCCAACCATTTCACAGATGGTGAACCGCTCGAGCGAGAGTTAAAGATTGCGGCTTGATGAAGCCGACAAAACACATTTTCTACTAAAAGCAGAGATGTAATACAGTGGTCTCCGAAAGCCCTTCAACGCCTCGACAGTGCCTAGAAATTCTGTCCATATAAGTTGCGAACAGAATTGGTGACGAAAAGCAACCTGAGCGGAGTCGAAACCTCACTGGAAATGGAACTACTTTCCTGCTGGCAGTGGGGATCAAACTCTGACCCCAGTTGTACAAGGGCCAAACAGCCCATATACAGGTAAAGGGACCCATACTCTGAGAGCACTCTAACCACAATTTGCTGAGGGACACAGTCAAAGGCCTTCTACCCAGCCGCTGGGGAGCAGTGCCCTCCCCTGGGGGTGCACTGTTCCCCGGTGCCGGTCCCAAGCCCGGAGAAATGGGGAGGGTTGCGTCAGGAAGGGCATCCGGCGTAAAACTTTTGCCAAGACGGACATGCGAGTTGATAGGGCGGTTTGCAGGGACGGATGGGAATTAATGACTCGCTGTGGCGACCCCTGAAAAGGGACGTGCCGAAAGGAGAAGAAGAAGAAGACAGTCAAAGGCCTTCTCCAAGTCCACAAAGCACAGGTAGACTGGTTGGGCGAACTCTAGGACTTTTGCTGCGAGTGTAGAGCTGGTCCACCATTACACTGCCAGAACCAAAACCACACTGCTCCTTCTGAATGTGGCAATTCGACATCGTGATGGACTCGCCGAAAAGACCTTAACAGGGAGGCTGAGGAGTGTGGTCACTCTATAGAACACACCATGGAAGACACACCTTGGTCCCCCCTCTTAACAGGGGGACCAAAGCCACAGCCAATCCAGAGGCACCATCAATGATGTCCACGCAATATTTAAGGGGCATGTCTACCAGAACTGACCCACAACATCCAAGCCAAGTCGCTCCAGGTGGCTCTGGGGCTCTGCCACCAAGGAGCTTTTTCTCCACTTCGGCGTAACGTGTTTCATTTCAGAAACGGTAATACTGTATAATGACCAGTTAGAATTTATGCTTGCTCATGTTATTTAGTGGAACAGCAAAGCTGGACAGACCAAGAGTGTTCCAAACTGTACTCTGGTCAACCAAATTGAATGGCTTGATAGACAGAAGTTTCTCGGTCCTGCAACTCACCAACAATAGATAGGATGACTACCACCACATCAAAGATGTTCCAACCATTGGTGAAGTAGTAGTGGCGAAGAGCAAATAGTTTCAGCAAGAATTCTGTGGTGAAGACCACAATGAAGATGAAGTTGACCCAGTAGAGGACATTTTCTGTCTCGTCGGATTGGTCATCTGTTTCCACCATCATGGTGACCATGTTGAGACAAATGAGGATCATGATGGAGATGTCGAAGACTTGCTGTGTGACAAAGTCAAACACCATTCCTTGGATCTTGTTCTGTGGAGACAACCAGAGGTCACAAAATTGAATCAAGAGTGGGCCCCCGAATAGTCGCATTTTAATATTCGCAAATTCACATATTCACAATTTTTTTTTTTTTTTTTTACCTATGCACCGTTATTTGTGGCGACCCCCGCTTAGTTGCGTGGGTTAATTTTATTTTTTTCAACAGAACCCATGCTTATTTGTGTTGTCCTTTAACCCCATCCCCATGCAAATTCACAGTTTCCTTTTCAAGGCAATTATAACGGTAGGCTCAATCATATGTGCATTTCTATCGTTGATCCCTGTGAATGGTATTGTGTCACACTACAGTGACGTATCAGACAATACGCCATGCAATTTTTCCCCAGTTTTAAACCCTGCAGCTTAAACAGAGACACGGCAAATTTTCTGAATCTTATGATCTCTTGAACTCCCCATACTCTGTTCAGGAATATTTCAATGAGCAATTTTCAAATCAAATCTGCCCATGTAAAACAAAAAACATGAACCAATTATATCGCGCTGCATCTAGAATTTCCGATATAAGCAGTTCATTCCGGAGTCTTCTCCAGCATTTCTATCCAGTTGAGCCCCCGGATCCAGCAGTGCAGAGCCCACATCATGACAAGAGGTGCTCACAAAATAAAAAGGGGAAGGATTGACCGTTTTTCAGTAAAATCAAAAAAGATGTCGCAGAGTGTCAAACTTGTTTCCCGTGGTGGAATAGAACAGATTAACATTTTCGACCAACTTCAACACATACTGAAGCGGCCAAAAGTGGAGCAAACTCCAATGGCACAGGCGGTGGTGAATCTTGTCGGGGTTAAACGCTTGATTGAGCACCTCGAGCCTCACCAAGTTATTCCTATCTGCTACTAGGTTGTCAATAAATCCAAACCCTCGCCATATGTGGCCTTTTTTAGATCGCTCCAGACTCCAACACACCTGATTTCATTGATCATAACTGGTTCAGGCTTCTACACTGATGAGCTGATCATTTGAATCATGTGTGTTAGAGAATAGAGAGAGTTGTAAAACAGGCAGAATATGGCTCTCGAGGAACCAAAAACTCCCTCCCCCTGCCCGAGATGTAGAAAGAAGTTCAAAAGGGTAAACCCATGTTGCAAAAAAATGTTCGGAATAGACTTTTTGGAGGTCTTGCGCTGTCCCACATGGTATGTACAGCTTGGTGACACGTTCAACTGGAGCTGCTTCGTTAATAATTTGTCAGGGGCGCAACTAAGCTATTTTTGGACAAACTACGAAAAGATTATTTTGCAAGGTGTGATGTGTATGCAAAGTTTCATGTGTTTTCACCAGTGTGGAGATGACCAAAATCCTTTTTCGTGAGTTCAGTTGAGTTGTGAGACAGCGCTTTGCCACGGTAACAGCATTAAATCAAATAATCAAACTGTGCTGTACACAAAAGTATGTTGCACATACAGTAGGTAGAATTTGTGCTGATGTCGGATCATATCAATATCGGCATTGGCCAATACTCACAGCTGCAATATCTGTGCCGTGAAAATGATGTGTTTACGTGCAGTGAAAAGCCAGAAAACCTGGTTACAGTTGGACAGCAGGAAAACGGGACTTCGGTGGAAGTGCAATAAAGCAAAACACTAAAACAAAATATCATATTTGTTTTGACCTGAGTGAATTAAATAACTAAAATATTGCATCTTTATTCGTACTGACTGACATTTTTGTGGGGTAAACCATGACTTCTTGAAGAGTGATAATATTAAAACAAAATATATACAAATAATAATAATACTGTACCTGTGGTCGAGGGATGGGTTTCTGAGGCTTTTTGGAGCCCAGTTTCTTCATGGCATTGTAGTACTTCTTCTGTTCTTCTGTCATGAAGATATCCTGACCTCCAAAGTAAAGGGGATTAAAAAAAAGATTTGGTTACAATCTTTGACCAGGATTGACAAAAAGATAAAGGACATGTTTGACTTATCTTTTTCTTTTGCTGGTTGAAGTTGTCAATGATCACACCGATGAAGAGATTGAGGGTGAAGAAGGAGCCAAAGATGATGAAAACCACAAAGTAGATGTACATGTAGATGTTAACTTCATAGTCAGGCTGGTCTCCCACCTTGGAGCGAAAGAGACAGGTCACAGGGTGGCTCGTGTACAATTCATCATACACACAGTGGCACCTTGGATGGGGCAAAAGTTGAACAACTTTTTTCATTCAACCAAAGCAATTTTTTTCACAGTACATGAGCATAACCTCATTAGACCCCCATTTCAGGCAGAAGCAAAAGATTATTGCTGTGTTTTGCCTTTTTCTTTCGATTTCTGAAACACTTTCTGAAAGGACGACGGCAGTCAGAGACAAACACGCAGCGGGAGCAAGTGCGCACTCACTTTTGGACTGGTGACGGCTCCCCTCACATTCCAAGAAGGAAAAAAAAAAACCTCCTCTGATGTCAGCGTGTCATAAAAGTGGAAGAAGGTGGCTTCGAAATGTTGCTTCTTTGAAGCCACGTTGCGCAGTGTTTCAAGTTTTACTTGAACTCACTGGTTCTTTTTCTCCCCTGCATTAGTTCCCTGCGTGTCTCCCCGAAGGGGGAATCCGCAACGTGGCATGGTCGAAATCATCTTGATTAATGCACACTAGAGGAATGAAAAATGTTGTGTAATATTCTTTCATGTCCTGTGCGCACTTCAAGAGTATCAAGACTTTAGATCGGGCTGCACCACAGAAGCACGATTATTATCATCTTTCCTAAGGCAAGGGTGTGGCCAGTGGGGTGGATGAGGAGCAGGCACTATGTAGCTTGGTCCCTGTGTACGATACGAGAAAAACAGCTGAGAGGAAGATGGCGCGTAAAGTTTGCAATAAAAACAATCTGTTTTTTGGGGGGGTCATATTTGTCAAAACTGTCAGTATGACCTCGTAGTGAAATCAGCCCTCTCTGGGTCCATCTTGTGCCTCTCATTTGTGCCTAAGGAAAAACAACCAGGAGGCCCGGTGGTCCAGTGGTCAGCACATCGACCTCACAGTGCAGAGGTAAGGGGTTCGATTCCGGCTCCGGCCTCCCTGTGTGGAGTTTGCATGTTCACCCCGGGCCTGCGTGGCTTTTCTTGGGGTACTCCGGTTTCCTCCCACATTCCAAAAACATGCACCATAGCAATTTTCCCTCGGTGTGATTGTCGGTGCGGATGGTTGTTCGACTGTGTGCCCTGCGATTGGCTGGCAACCGGTTCAGGGTGTCCCCCGCCTACTGCCCAAAGACAGCTGGGATAGGCTCCAGCACCCCCCGCGACCCTTGTGAGGATAAAGCGGATCAGAAAATGGATGGATAGATGGAAAAACAACCGATGGGAGACAGAAGACGTTGACTGACAGGGTTCTGAATAAACACCCGACAAACAACCAAGAGCGTGTAAAAATTCATTTTGGCGGGTGTTGATAAAAAATTGCCAGCCAATTTGGCCAGTGATGCATGAGGCAATTGTGTGAGTTAGCCATAATCAGGGTCGGGCATCATCAAGTCTCAAGAATCTATTGGAACTATTCTCCTGGAATCTGTTGCATTTTAAATTTCTGGTTCCTTGTTACGGTGCCTCGTCTACTGAGCGGAATAAGAACTTGCTGAGATTATCCCAAGAAATGCGCGTGGGTGCGCACTGCCCTGCCTCCCTGCTTTTGGAGTCCTCCCAACTACCATCACACATAACGTGATATGTGTGTCCACGACATGCACATTGTAATCAAACACACACACACACACACACACACACACACACACACACACACACACACACACACACACACACACACACACACACACACACACACACACACACACACAATGCAAAGTGACATTTCTTTTCGACAGGAAAATGTATCACGCCTTTTTTAATTTCAAATTGATTGTACACTCTCAAAATTAAAATTGCACACCTGTAGCATTATTTTCACTGCCAGAGTAAGTGTTGCATGACGCATGGTCTAAATCAGGGGTGTCAAAGTCAAATGGACGGAGGGCCCGATAAAAAATTTTGCTGCAAGCCGAGGGCCGGACTGATCGAATGTTCATTGAAAATTTTAAAAATGACCACATATTGTTTATTGGACCAAATTTAATTGACTGAAAACCTAACAAATACATTCAAATATGGTCAGATAAATAAAGCAACATTTTTTTATGGCTATGTCAGTAAACTTTAATTTTCAACAGGCAAAAAAAAATTTCCTTTGTATAAAAAT